>NW_024581135.1:29127652-29132716 GCF_017639235.1 Corvus kubaryi
AAAAAAAAAAATTGCAGTAAGTGTGACCTAGGCATTAATTAAGAAAGCCCTGTAATGACCTCTGATTCTGTTCTCTGCAAGAATGTAGAGACCCTTACTACTACATGCCAGGTTGCAGGACACACTACATCAGGACTGCCTAAACTGCCTTAAGGAGCATGCATAGGTAGGATGAAGGGGAATGGTTTCAAACTGACTGAGGGCAGGTTTAGATTGGATGTCAGGGAGAAATTCTTTCCTGTGAGGGTGGTGAGGCACTTGAACAGGATGCCCAGAGAAGATGTGGATGCCCCATCCCTGGAAGTGCTCAAGGCCAGGCTCATTGGAGCTCTGAGCAACCTGGTCTAGTGGAAGATGTCCCTGCCCATGGCAGTGGGTTTGGAATGAGATGATCTTTAAGGTCCCTTCCAACCCAAACTGTTCTATGATTCTGTGATCCATGAAATACCTGCCTCACTGCCCCTCATACTTAGTTAGGATTTGTGGCACCCTCACAGCAAAAGCATTTATACAGCCATGGGAACTAATCCAGCTACAGAGAAATCTTTCCCTTTAAAAATGAGTTTTCAACCACAAGTACCTCTTGATCTACTTCACAACACCATTCTTAAAGGTACAACATATGGGTGAAAATGAGTGACCAATGGCTTTTGCCACCAAAGTGAGACATAAATCAAGCATCTGCCACTGCCACACCCCCTTGTACAGTCTTCTGAAATCATGCTATGGCTCAGGGTACTTGAAAAGAACAAAATATGATGTGGATTACTCATTTTGGTGAGGAAGCCAACCAGCTATACCTGAAACACTACAAGTGAGCACTCCAAGGTGTCCAAGGAAGAGGTGGCATAGCTCTGAGGAAAGAACATATCTGCAGCAAATGGGACTGGCTGTGCTTCCTTGCTTCCTGTGAACACCGTTGCCAGAATGGTGATTTATTGGTTTGTTGTGTGAAACTCAAACAATGAGCATGAGAGACTCTTTTTCCATAGGAACTGTTCTAATGACCATCTTCATGACATGGGTGGATAGTATAGCAGCCAGGAACACAGCATCCTTTTTAAACAATTCAGACATTAGATGACTGATTTCTTTTTCCTGACACTGTTTTGGAAACATAAACACAAGAGTCATTTTTCTGACATACTGCCAAGACAGCTCCAGACTTAGAAAAGTTTTTAAGAAGTAAGGATGTCTTTCCCATGCTCTTCATTATATAACTTGCTCATAGATAAGTATCACACAGAGCCATACAGCAAGAGAGCCAATTATAAGTTAAGGAGAAAAGTGAAATTTTTGTGGAAAGAGAGTAAAAGAAAAGGTGATTTATTGTCTTGGGGTGAATAAAGAAAAAGTGAGTTCCAGATAAATAGGGAGGAAAAAAACCCAATCACAAATTATAAAGTGACATCTGACCTCAGACTCAGGGAAAGGGAGAGAAAGGGACTGGAGGAAAGATCTGGATTGGATAGATGATACTGACTGGTGCTTTTTATTACTATTAAAAAAAAAATCTTAGTCCTCCTTAAAGATAAGAAAAGATCTATTGTTCTAAACATGCTATGTGTCTTAAAGGCAGCAAGTTGCTGAGGGTAAGCTAAATCATCAGTTCCTTTATTTCGTATGTTCTACAGTGGGTGAGAAACTGTATTTTCATCTCTTTGAGTGTTAGACTATCTGAACGGCAATGCTCTAATGCTAACACATTTTAAGAGGCTGCCCTGAGCTTTGATTTGAAAGTGCTTGCACTGAGACCCCTTTAAGTGAGTGAAAAAAGAAGTTGGAAAGCACTGAATATCAAATTCTCCTTTCGAGCTTTTTTATTCGAAGTTGTCATGGACATTAAAGATGTTGATGAATCAGTTCTTCAAATGCCTTTTCACAGGGTGTCATTTCTGTCGAAAGCAGGAGTATGCACAAGAGATACCATTTTTTTCAGGCAGCTCATTTATTTAGCATGGTCTGCAAGACATAATGCCTTCAGGGTGTTACTCAGAAAGAAAAGTTAGTCTTCTTTAGGACTTAAAATTAATAAGGTTTCTTAAGGTTACAGAATCAGTCAGAAGTACAGACCTCCAACAGGGTTTATGTGAGTCAGTTGTTTAGAAATGTATTTCCAAGAATCCTGAAATCTCATCACAGCCAGGAAATACCACTACTGAGAACTGACTTGTATTTCTGATGTGCATCTTTACCCTGGAAACTCTGTAGGGATGAAGTCTGGAGAACCTATAACAATTCTCACTACACATCCTTTCCTTTTAAGAAAACCATAAGTCATAGTTGACAATTTATGTGATCTTTACCTCAGAGTAGTGACCCTTCAGTACTGGGGAGCTCCTAGGATTTTGTTCCTTCATGTTAACATTCAGAGTGAGTGAAATTTTGACTTCTGGACTACAGTCTTTTAGACTATGCCAGGAGAGGGACTGATGTTATGATAATTGCCCATGTTTCTGAAGGATGTATTTTGTCCTTGCTATTGCTATCTAAATGCTATCAGTGCTTCTACCCATAAGCCTTATCTCTGTCAAAAGTGGATAAAATGCAGGGGAAAGTAAGCTTTGTGTTTTTAAAGGGAATGAAGGAAGTGAGGCATGTTGTTCCAAGGACCTCCATAACTTGCTTATGTTTATTTGTGAGATTCATTATTCAACAGAGCACTGGACACCTGGGACCATGGAAAAGAAGAGAAAAAGGACAGGAAGTGGTCACAGCACCAAATATGCCAGAGTTCAAGGACTGTTTGGATGATGCTCTAAGGCACATGGTGGGTTTCTTGGGGCTGTCCTCTGTGTCCTTTCCAACGCAGGATATTCTATGATTTTATTATTAATTATGAAGAAAGAACTGCAAGAAAGGGCAATACAACAGGATGAGAAGTACTCTTAGATAGTGGAACATTACAGTTTAAAGAGCCGCCACTGCCACAAGAAACTACTCGGAGACAGATCAATCTCACTCTCTCTCCTGTAAGTTTTCACATTCTATCTCACCCAATAATTTTAAAAATACTCTGTAAAAAGATAAGACTCAGAGCAGCTTTAACAATCATAACAGGGAAGGACAAGCATGGGAAAAAGTATGTATTTGATCCCTTCATGTTTAGCTGCACTGAACATCTTGTTTGCAGTGTGCATTTGCATTTTATGCAGAGAAAAATTACAGGGAATAAAGAAAGGAGAAAATATGAAAATGGCTCTGAGAAGCCTCTGAGAGGCTTTCCTCTAGTAAAACTCTTGAGAGGCCATCAATGGTAAAATTTGAAAAAAACAGAGCTGAGCATGGCCAGAGTCCAGCAAAGTAAATCAGTTTATGCGTAACGTTTCCAAAAGATTGAAGACTGCAAATCCTACATAGCCAGAATGAAAATCCCATCCTGAAATCACCACACATTTCATACATGGTAGCAGATAACTAACTGTAATCAGTCACAAACAGGGCATTCAGCACAGTCTTGCTGCCAGGTGAGATTCCTTCTTCTGTTGCCAAGACAACTCAATAGATGCTAATGGTGTAAGTTTATTTGGCAGCACTGCTCTATACCACACTGTGGATATTAACAGGGGGCCTTTAGGCATTCATAAAACATTTAAATTTTTTATTTTTGCCATTTTTTAAAGCAGGCATAATATACACATAGGTATAAAATGAACACTGCTGTCCATGGAAAATTAATAGTACTCTAAAAGAAGGAAAATGATAGTAATAAAAATAAGTGTATAGATCAAGTGAACGATGGAGTCTGGACCAGAGTGTCCCAGAAAGGCAAGAAAGTATTTTGTCTCTATGCTTTTTCTTTGTGTAGACTCTCAGTTGCTGGGACACTGGCTTGCTATGCAACAAAAGGACTGTCTTAACACCACTGTTTCCTCACTTAGAAATACCTTGGAATTATTCCACCTTTGAGCAGAGGGTAGAAATTCAATGATAGTAATTAAAAACACTTGCAAAAAATTTGACTCATCACCTTGCATCACCTTGCATGTCCAGACCAGTAAGCAGCTGAGTCTCACAAAAGCTTTTAAGACTTCAAGTGCCCAAGTCCAATTCTCAGGTTTACAAAAGTCAAAATAAGACAGCAAACCCACAGAAACACCACCTAGCACCTGGACTTCTCGATTTGGAGCTTCCCCAAGGCCTCTTTCTTGACAGTGCCCTCAAGACCAGATAGTAGGATGGTGGGTAGATTGCTCAGCCTGTTCAAAGGGCCTGCAGCTCCCCCAGCACAGCAGCCTGAAGAGCACAGCAATGCTCTGTCCCTGCACAGGGACAGGAAGAGGGCACAAGCAGAGACCATCGTGGCTTAACAGTGAGCTTTGGCTGTGCCTAAAAGCAAATGAAGCAGCAGCAGCAGAGTGGCTGAGACTCAGAGGCGCGACCATCGCGGTGTCTGGAGCGCTGTCAGGCAGTGCCTGGATCCTGGGTGCGGTTCTGGTCCCCACAAGGGAGGAATCGCAGCCCCTGCCTCAGAGCCAGTCCGAAACCCAACCAAGCGAGACCAGAGGGAGGGGACCCTTCCCATCTCACTTGGGCATGGCTGCAAAACAGCCGCTGCTTCTTCCTGCGCCTGTGTTTGGGGTCTGCTGACCCCAGAGCCAGCCGGCTTGTGCTCTGTTGTCCGAAGAGTGTTCAGAGCGGGCATGAGAAGTGCTCCGTGCACAGCGGAGAGTCCTGGAAGGCGCTCACAGGAGCCTCCTGCGGGAACAGGGCTCTGCTCTCTGGCTGGGAGCAGCCTGGTTTTGCTGCTGTGACCGCAGGCAGGAGTTGAGGCAGGTGAAGAGGCAGCGGGCAGCTTGTGTTTGTAGGGGCCCGGGGCTGCGCGCCTGAACCGACACGTGGGACCACACTTGGGGGAAGGTGAGCGCGAGCCGGAGGGCCTGTTCTGAAAGGACCGGAATTAATTGAGCCTTGCCAGGGTTTCCTAAGTGTGTGTTGCTGTTCCCCAGGAAATGGACAGATTTGGGGAAATCCCTTTGGAGGAGAGGGCCTTGCTCCTCAAGGAAAGTGCTTCCCTAGGTGCCTCCAGTGAAGTGGGTGCAACTGTCTCCCTTGGGCTCCCTG
>NW_024581135.1:29135716-29176029 GCF_017639235.1 Corvus kubaryi
GCCGGGCGGCACCTGAGGCGGCAGAAGGAAGAGCTCCAGCTCATCTGTGAGGGTGAGCGAGGGCAGCGGGCTGTCAGCGGGGGCTGGCGGGGGGAGCTGCAATCCCTGCCCCGGCTGCGGAGGGCTCTGCTCCCTGTGCGGGCGAGGGGTGGGCCGGGCAGAGCACAGAGAGGTTTCAGGGACATGTGGGGGATCGGTGGCCAGCACCTTCCGGCTGTTCCCGTTGGCTCCTGCTCCCTCCTGGCCATGGCAAGAGTGGGTGGGATGGCCCTAGCCAGGGGCACTTCCTCGTGTCCCCAAAGATCTGGGCTCTAACCGTGGCTCTGTTCCTCTCTCTTCCAGCCCTTGAAGACATGACAGATGACATCAGCCCTGCTGTCTCAAGGCTGGCAGCTCAAACATTGTACGACCTCAGAGCAGCGAAGAGAGCTCCATACTCCATCTTCCAGAAGCTCCGAGATCGACTCCGCAGGGCATGCAAGACACGGCCTCGTCTGTGGGGCTGTGGCTGGCTGCGCTGCTGGAGCTCTGCGGAGAGCTGATCTGGGAGGTTCTGTCTGGCAGAGCCACCTGAGCCTTCAGGGATTTTTCTTTTCTTTAAGATTGTTCTTTTCTTCTTTTTGTTTTCCTTAGCATGTAAATATAGAATGTGTTATGATACACAGACTCCCAGGAGCTTTCTTTTGGTGCCCAGTGTCCGCAGGACGTAGGGGAAGAGGGAAAAAAAGCTGCTTGTGCTCAGCAAGTTGCCCAGGCATGCAGCGTGGAAGGGAAAATGGCCAGAAAATCCCCTTGGCCTTTGGTGGTTGTGCTGGAGCCTTAACGCTGCCGACAGAGCGGGTGGGCAGGGGCCAGAGCTGCAGGTATCCCTGCGGGACTGGTGCCTGGAGATGGCCACAAGCCCTGTCCCAGGCAGGAACCACCATCTGTGTCCTCCTGCTTGTGTGTTGCTGGCTGGATTGCTGAGGGCTCTGAGGTGCCTCTTGACCCAGCTCCTCTGGAGCTCTGTCGTGGCTGTGCCGCTGCCGGGCAGGTTGGCCGGGCTGGGGGAGACCCTGAAGGGCCGGGGTGGTGGGAGGCCGTGAAGGGATGAGGTGCTGCGGAGGCCCTGATGAGACAAGGCAGTTGGAAGGTGTCACTGTTGTTGAGGCAAACATAAAAGCCACACTAGTCATCCTCTTGGGATATACTGCTCCCATTTTGTTATCAACGGGCTCACCTTTAAAAGGTTGCAGTCCGATCTAGATCTTGGTAGCTCTCCTCGCTACTCTCCTTCCCGTTGAATCCGCGTCCCCTGCTCTCCACGCAGGCTTTCTGCTCTCCAGGCAGGCTCTTTGAATCACGTCTCGGGGTCATCACATGTGGCTGTTGCCGAGGTGGACATAAAAGCCACACCAGTCGTAATCCATAGTTGATAATGGTAGAAAGATTTTTTATTTTCTCTACTGCTATTCTTATACCTCTTCACAGTGGCTGTGGCCTAATTTAAGATTGGCTGCTTAGCAAACAATGACAAGGCTGCCTAACAAACAATGACCATTCAGGCAGTAAACAATCAGCTATACAAGCAAAAGTATAGTTGCTACATATAATCCACAAGTTCTTCCTTGTGCACTCTCAGTGTCCCATAACAAGAACATCCTCCCCTCACGTCCAGAACATCTTCTCTTATTAATTATCTTCTTGGCTTTCTCTGTGGGTTTTTCTAAAGCTGCAAAATTTCACTGTAATATTCTCATGGGTAAATTCTGACTGGTTTCAGGACTGAACCTGTGGTCTTTTGGCCCTACAGCTTTGTCAGACTGATGTTACACACATTTCAGAATTTGGTCATTTTAAATACGTACATGTATCCATCGACACCTTTTCCTCTGTTCTATGGGCTTCTGCTCATGCTGGAGAAAAGGCCCGTGATGTAATTTTGCCCTGGCAGCAAGCCTTTGCTACTTTAGGCGTCCCTGCCTGTGTGAAAACTGACAATGGGCCAGCCTACGCCTCTCAGAAAGTTAGGAATTTCTTACGTTTGTGGGGCATCTCTCACCAATTTGGTATTCCTCCTTCTCCCACTGGTCAAGCTGTTGTTGAACGTGCTCATCACACACTTAAAACTGTTTTAGGAAAAGAAAAAGGGAGAATGGAAGGGGAAACCCCACAGTCCCGACTTTTGAAAGCTGTAAATACCATAAATCACTTGGCAATACCGGCTCATTCAACCAATCCCTCAATTTTAAATAATTTTTATTCCTTGCAGTCCACCAGTGAACCACATTTGCCTTGAGCTAAAGTATGGGTAAGGAATTTTCTTACCAGCCAGTGGGAAGGCCCCTGGGACCTTGTCACTTGGGGGCGTGGATACGCTTGTGTTTCCACAGGTACTGGAGTACGGTGGGTGCCAGCAAGGAGTGTGTATGTCCCGATTTGCAGCAGAATATCCCACTGCCTGTTGGGCCAGATCCTGAGGGTAACAGCAACACAGGCTGATGACCTTGGCAGCGTGGCTCGGGCTACCTGCGACCAGAGAGAGCATCGAGCACCGGTGACCAAGGAGGACTCTATTGCACTGTGTAGCCCTGCGATCAAGGGGTGTTGGCTTGCACTGGGATGCACTGGAGTGCAAATGTCAACGAACCACAGAAAAATGCAGGTGCCAATATGGGCCTTGTCAGTTTTGCTGAGCTTAGTGCCTGCTGTTTCTGCTTGGCCTGTCAGTCAGCCGAGAACCAAGGTGTGGGTCACCCTGGCCAATGCGACAGGGCAAGATACTCTGTGCTTAGCCACTGCTACTCCTGACAGTCCTTTTTCTACCTGCCTTGTTGGCTTGCCAGTAGAGGACTGGCCAAAGCCTAGGACAGTTTGCAAGCTTTTACAATCACACAATCACGCTGATGCTTGGGATCAGTGGGTTTCATACCTTCCCCCTGCAACTCTTGAGCTACAAGAAATAGAGCTTTTAGGATCTGTGAAAATGGCCCTTTGTGTTAAGTTTAATTATTCTGGGTCTGATCAGTCCGAAGTATGGGATGTTTCTCCTAACCAACCCATATTTGCAAATGAAAGTGCCTGGTGCAATTATAGTTCACCACACATTTCACACTCTACTACTGTTCCTCTAGCTTTGCCTCCAGGGGTGTTTTTTATTTGCGGAGACCAAGCATGGGCTGCAATTCCATCACATATCAAGGGAGGTCCTTGCAACTTAGGATGACTCTCACTGTTAACACCTGACACATCCATGATTTTACAGCATAAACCATGGAGGGGAAAACACAGCATCCATGCATTTGCCCCTGATTGCAATGACAACGCCAAATTTTGGCCATCAGATACTTGATGGGCTGTTCCCTTCTTTTCTCCACAACTAACATCTGCTAAAGCACTGGGACTGTTAAACAAGTTAGGATGTTGGTTAGCTTGGCAGAATAAATCCACTTTGCTTGCTTTAGCTGGATTATTAACAGGTGTTGGTTCAGTAAGGCATGCTACACTGCAAAATAGAGCTGCCATTGATTTTTTGTTACTAGCACATGGACATGGATGTGAGGATTTTGATGGAATGTGTTGTATGAATTTGTCTGATCATGCAAAATCTATTCATGCCCACATTAAGGAATTACAAACAAGCGTGTCAAAATTGCGTGAAGAATCAGAATGCGATTGGCTCAATGGCTTGTTTGGCAATTGGCAAATTGCAGGAGGGGTCAAAAATCCGCTCAAAATCGGATGCCTGATCCTATGGGTTATTTTTTGCATCCTGCTCAGGGTGCCGTGTTTATTGTCTTTTTTTGCAAAGGGCCCTGCAAAAGTCCATAAGCGCTGCCTTTGTAATACAAAAAAAAGGGGGAGCTGAGGAGATTGACAGCTGGACTGACAATCTCAGAGAGTCAGACCTGAAACCAGTCAGAGTTTACCCATGAGAATATTACAGTGAAATTTTGCAGCTTTAGTAAAACCCACAGAGAAGGCCAAGAAGATAATTAATAAGAGAAGATGTTCTGGACGTGAGGGGAGGATGTTGTTCTTGTGGGACACTGAGAGTGCACAAGGAAGAACTTGTGGATAATACATAGCAACTATACTTTTGCTTGTATAGCTGATTGTTTATTGCCTGAATGGTCATTGTTTGTTAGGCAGCCTTGTCATTGTTTGCTAAGCAGCCAATCTTAAATTAGGCCACAGCCACTGTGAAGAGGTATAAGAATAGCAGTAGAGAACATAAAAAATCTTTCTACCCGTAGGTACAAAAATGCTGTTAGTGAGGATCTTCTTGTTATTTTCTAAGTCCATGAGAGACTTTTCTCTCTCACAGAAGAGGTAGCAGGGAATGTAAACAACCAAGCCACCTGCAACCTTGGAAAGTCTTGTTTATGGTAGAGTAGAAAAATATTTTGATAATGGATGTTTTAGGATTTTGGCCAATCACCCCCAAGGGGTTGCTGGTCCTTTGTCCAATTAGACTATGAAGAAAAAAGTCTATAAAAGAGTTTGTAAAATAATTAAATAAATCAATCTTGCTGCACAACTCCTGCCTGCTGGATCTTCTCCTCCTCCTCCTCCCTATGGCTGCAGGACACGGTGATATACTGTAGGAACCAGGCCTGCGGTAATATTTGGTGCTGCCCGACGTGATTTGCACTCTCTGACGTGTCCTGCTGCTGCGAGCCAAGCCGAATTTCTCTAGAGGTACGCTGTTCCTTTTCCCCCCCCCCGGGACCGGGAGGTCCGACAGGACTGAGAAATGGCCAACAGCGGCTCACAAACCGACGCTGTGGTACTGGTCTGGAAAGGTGTGTTTAGCATATTGCACACCTCCATTCCTGAAAACTCAGTTCGGGAATTATTAGATTGGGCTACTTTAAAAGGGATTTCCATGGACAGAGATACTGCCCTGGACTTTTCCTTGTGGCAAGAGCTTGGATGCACTGTCCGACACGAGCTCCCGACTGGGGAGCCGGCAGCGTTAGAATTATACAAAACCTGGCGGTCGTTATTTATTCTGCTGACAGTGATAGCAGGGCTGGATCACCTATCTCGGTGATGAGTGACGGAGGAATGTCCGAGGGGGGCCCCGCTGACTGGGCTTCCGGGGCAAATGATGGTGGATTCAGAATAACCCCCCTGGCTCCACAGGCAGAACCTGCGCTGGCTCACCCTGCACAGTCGCAGGACTCCGCAGCCCCCAGGAACCCCGCGCCGCCAGAGGCGGGGGGGTCAGGGCAGAGGCAGGGCGCACAGCCTGCCTTGCCGTTCGGCTGGACGGCAGCCACGGCTTATCCAGGGCTGCAGATCAGCGGCTTAGCAACTTGGACTCCCAGAGAGCCTCCTAGTTCGGTTCCGTATGTACCTGGATCTAACTTAGTGGGCGTAGCGCCGGGCGTGCCTGTCCTGGGACTGCCTGGTTATGGTCCGCTGCCCTCCCTGGCGCTGGACTGTTCTGCGCAGTCGCAGAACCGAGCCATGGACCTTTTAATGCAGCATTTGCCCTTTCTGGCAGAGCTACCAAACCTATCCCGAAGGATGGAGGACTTGCTCAGCCTGTTAGAGCGGCGAATGCCCGAGCCCGCGCCGCCAGTGGCGCCAGCGCCGGCCGTGCCGTCCGCGCCGCCCGCACCCCCCCGCCAGCTGCGGGAGCCGCGGCTCTGAGCCAAGAAACGGCGCGGCTGGCGGCGAAACCGGGAACAGCGCTGCCGCAGGAAAACCCGGAAGCGGCAGCAGCTGTGGCGCGGCGGGCAGAGGCGGCGGCGCTGGGAGCGTCCGCAGAGAACAGACCAGCGGCGGCACCGGGTGCGTCCGCAGAGAACGGGCCACAGAGACGGCGGCGCCGGGTGCGCCCGAGGAGCGTGAAACAGCAGCGGAAGCGGCGACCGTGCCGAACGCGGCTGCTGTGTGAGAGACGAGCGCGGCGCCGGCCACGGCACCGGGCGCAGCCATAGCCCCAGAGACGGTGGCTGCAGCTTCAGTACCGGCTCGGTCGGATCTGGCCAAGACAGCCTCCCGTAAAGAAACTGCTGTAAAAACTGCCGCACAGCCAGCTGCAGTCTGTACTGCCTGTTCTGGCTCTGGCGAACTTAGCCAAAGTGCCTCCCCTCCCCGTACATTTCTGTTCACTCCCAGCACCCCAAAGTTGCCTTTGCCTGATGATTCCCTGTCAGGCAGTGAGGCAGATGAGGTTCTGGCCCCAGGTTGTCAGGCGGCTGTGGCCGCGCGGCGAAGAAAAAGGCTGCGCCGGTCTCGCCCCTGGACCTTTCAGGACTGCACGGTAACTGTACGTCCGACGCATTAAAATCGCTTCCTAGAGTCTATTAAGATGCGAGCATTGGAGGAGGGTGACTGGAGGTTATTGGAAATGCTTGGAATGCCAAATAGATCTGAGGATTCTGGGGGTAACCGGGGAGCTGTTACACTCCATCTGCAGGCTGTGCCAGAGGTTCAGGATGGTACTGGTTCCCCAAAAGAGATCCAAGGTTTCCCAGTGTATAAGGCTCTCCCAGATTCAGGAGAGCATGACAAGCATGAGGTAATTGCTTGGAAAGTTGCCCAGGACCTCCAATCCAAGGTGGCACAATATGGGCTAGGTTCTGCTGAGGTTATGCAAATAATAAGGGTGATAAATACGGACTTGCTTTCTCTATTTGATATCAGACACTTAGGTCAAATTCTATTTCAACCTGTACAATTTACAGTTTTTGAAAAAACCTGGAGAAAGCTGGCCGGCAAGACTGCATTAGCAAATTTGCAGCTCCCTGCTGCTGATCCTAGACAGACAGCAGGAATGGATGCTTTGATGGGGACTGGTCCCTTCTCTGATCCCAGTCTACAGGGTAACTTGTCCTCTAGCGTCCTGCAGCAAGCTCAACAGGTCGGCATGGCTGCCCTGTTGAAAACCATAGAGTTGTCAGCGCCCAGAAAGAGATATACTGAAATAGTTCAAGGGAAATCAGAGTCATTCCTTTCTTTTGTAGAGAAAGTCGCTGCTTCTCTTGAGAAGCAGGTTGAGGATGACGGGTTAAGACAGTTGTTGTTAAGGCAGTTAGTGAGAGATAACTCAAACGAGGAGTGCGGAAAAATCATAGATGCCTTACCAGGGGATCCTGAGGTAACAGACATGGTCGAAGCCTGCGCTAAGGTGGGATCTGGGAACCAGAGAAGGTCTGCTTTGGCTGCGTTCCTGCAGCCTGTTCACGCATCTTCTGGTCGTGAACCAAAGCAACCAAAACAGGTGAAGAAACGGAAGCGGCCTAAGCCGAGCCAAAAAGAGAACACACCGATCCCTCAGTGCAAGAGGTGTGGCAGGCCAGGGCATTGCACGGGCTACTGTAGATCCCAGACTCATGCCAATGGTCAGCCTTTGTCAGGAAACTTCCGCCGGGGTGCAAGGAGGGGGAATTGCTCTCCGATGCAGTCACTCCCCCAGAGAGTGGCACAGGTACAGGCACAGGCCTACCCAGCCACCCTAGAGACGGCACCCAGGGATCAGACGGCACCCACGGATCAGACGGGTTTGACGTCCACACCGCAGCCGCAGTCATCTTAGACTCTAGCGGCATTTATAAGGTTCCCTTGGATGCATATGGACCCTTAGCCCAGGGATCCAGTGCGATGCTGGTGGGAAAACCTGACGTTGCCCATCAAGGAATCTTAGTGCACTCAGGAGTTATTGATGCTGACTTTAAAGGTCAGATTTGCGTTATGGTCTCCACGCAAAAGCCCCCTGTAACTATTCCTGAAAAGACCTGCCTTGCTAAATTAGTGCCTTTTAAGTCTTGTGTCCCCAGGATAGAGCAACAAACTCACGAAGATAACGGCAGTGGATCTACGGGACTTCCGCAGGCCTTCTGGACTGCAGACATCTCTGACCAAAGGCTGCAGATGACACGTACCCTGATCCTGCCGAACGCCCGTCCACCCCGGACTCAGCTTCGAGGTTTGATTGATACGGGTGCTGATGTAACTATCATCTCCTTCTCTGCGTGGCCTCCCTCATGGCCTTTAGCCCCGGTGGGATCGGCCATCGCAGGATTAGCAGGAACCATGCAGAGCTATTTAAGCGAACGGCCTGTGGTGGTGAAGGATTCAGAGGGGCACACAGCTATGATTAGGCCTTATGTTGCTACCACTTCCCGTAACCTTTGGGGACGGGACGTGTTGGCAGCTTGGGGCGTACGGATTGGGACAAATTTTTATCAGGGTCACTGTGCATAAGGGTGCACAGTATCCTACACTGCCCTTGAGGTGGTTGATTAACCTACCAATCCGAGTCAGACTCTGCTCAGTTAGTTGAATTAAGGGCTGTTACCATGGCTTTTCAGCGATTCTCACAGGAACCTTTGATTTTGGTTACTGACTCTGCTTATGTAGCAGATATCACCCAACGCTTAGATTGTTCACTTCTGAAGGAGGTGAACAATGCGGCTCTGTTTTCACTGTTGCAAACCTTGTGGTCTGCAATTCAGGCTCGAGTGCATCTGTATTACATTCTGCACATTCGAAGCCACACCAATTTACCAGGGTTTCTAACAGAAGGCAATGCCAGGGCTGACATGCTGGCCAACCCTGCGTGGCTAGGGCCTCAGCCTGACAAAATTGCACAAGCCAAGGCATCGCACGGTTTCTTCCGTCAAAGTGCACATACCCTGCAGAAGCAGTTTCATTTAACGCCAACCGAGGCGCGCGACATTGTCAGTGCTTGTGCTGACTGTCATGGACTCGCTGCGCCTTTGCCAGCGGGGGTAAACCCCAGAGGGCTAAAAGCCTTGCAGATTTGGCAAATGGATGTAACTCACGTCCCAGAATTTGGTCGGCTGAAATATGTGCACGTGTCTATTGACACTTTCTCCTCGGCTATGTGGGCTACTGCTCACACTGGAGAGAAGGGCCGTGATGTTATTGCCCATTGGAAATTGGCTTTCTCAGTCCTGGGCGTGCCAGCTTCTGTGAAAACCGATAATGGTCCTGCCTACGCCTCGGAGAAAACGCGGCTGTTCTTACACCTATGGGGTGTAGACCATACCTTTGGTATCCCACATTCTCCTACTGGCCAAGCCATTGTCGAACGTGCTCATGGTACCTTGAAGCGTGTTTTGGACAAACAGAAAAGGGGAATGCATGGAGAAACCCCACAGAGCCGACTAGCAAAAGCTTTGTATACAATAATCACCTTACAGTACCACAAAATTCAAATAATCCTGTTATTCTGAATCATTTTCTCTCATTGCAGTCTGCAGGCGACATACAACTGCCCCGGGCAAAAGTCTGGGTATGGAATTTACTCACTAACCAGTGGGAAGGCCCGCATGAGCTTATCGTTTGGGGTCATGGGTATGCTTGCGTTTCCACAGATACTGGGGTACGGTGGCTACCTTCAAAATGCGTTCGCCCTGACCTACGGCACCAGAGGCAGAAGAGGCAACCTCCAAATGATGACCAAAACGCCAACCATCCAAATGGGGACCAGAATGTAGATCATCAGCCTAATGACTCTCCTGATGATGACCAGGATGTCAACCATCAGGCGGATGGTCCTTCTACAAGCAGAGACTGGGATGGTCCTTCCACAAGCAGAGACTGAACTTTAAATTTCTTGTCATGGAGTCAGATAGTTAAAGCCTTAAGGACATATTTAGAATTAATAACTGGCATAGATTTCTATTTAGGATTAATAGTAGGGTTGTTATCTTATAAAACAGAAAGGTGGAATTGTAGGTACAAAAATGCTGTTACTCAGGATCTTCTTGTTATTTTCTAAGTCCATGAGAGACTTTTCTCTCTCACAGAAGAGGTAGCAGGGAATGTAAACAACCAAGCCACCTGCAACCTTGGAAAGTCTTGTTTATGGTAGAGTAGAAAAATATTTTGACAATGGATGTTTTAGGATTTTGGCCAATCACCCCCAAGGGGTGGCTGGTCCTTTGTCCAATTAGACTATGAAGAAAAAAGTCTATAAAAGAGTTTGTAAAATAATTAAATAAATCAATCTTGCTGCACAATTCCTGCCTGCTGGATCTTCTCCTCCTCCTCCTCCCTATGGCTGCAGGACACGGTGATATACCGTAGGAACCAGGCCTGCGGTAATATCTACCTTACTCGACTATGGATTACGACTGGTGTGGCTTTTATGTCCGCCTCGGCAACAGCCACAGGAAGGCGCAAGGGGATGTGTGAGGGAGTGGGTGGCTGGACGCTCCGAGGGAACAGGAGGCCCCTGAGGGGCCGGGGTGGTGGGAAGCCCTGAGGAACTGGGTGTCAGAGGCCATAAGCAGCCCCCAGGCAGTCAGCCACCTTGTTCCTGCCAGAGCTGAGTTCCAAGACGGATCCTGGGCACTCTGTAACTAACACCATCAGTATTATTCAGCTAAAAAGAGATGACAAGGACTCTTAATGCTAGGTGTTTAACACTGAACAGGCTGCTTTAGAAACTTTCACATAACCTTGTGTAGTTATGTGCAAGAAATGTATCCTTTTAAGAAACTTTCCCAACTGACATGAATAGAGGGTTGTTTGTAGGGTATTGGAGGGGAAAACCCTCCCTGCCCAGGTCTGAGGTCTGGCCAAGTTGTGGCCCTGGCTGGTTGCGAAGTCTGCCATCAGATCCAGGTGCTTCTGTGCTAAAAATATAATCAAGTCACTTAGACTTGCTGAGTTGTGCCTTTAAAAGCCGGATGCCGTTTTGGGCAAACCTGAAATCTCACCTACGGGTGGATGCACCGCGTAGGATTTTCCCAATTGCTGGGAAGGGTTCTCCAGATCCTTGCTGCGAAACAGGGCTCCCCAGCGACTGTGGACTCTGGGTGATGGTAAAGTATTTAGGCAATTGGTGACGCATCTTTCTAAATCTCTCTCCTTTCTCTCGTATAGTAATACTTAGGTGCATTACCTTGCTTGTTTTTGCTTGTCACTAAAGCCAAGCACGTAGTAAACTTAACTGTTTTATAAAATGTATCATTTTACTGTTGTGTCTCCTTACTATTCATAGCAAATAAGACCATTCTTTCTCTTGGTGTCTGTGTTCTTTAAAGCACCCCTGTCAACTGGCGTAGTCATCAGGATCAGAGCAAAATGCCACTTTTAAATCCAAACGTGATGTGTCAGCTTCATCCGGCATTCCCAGATGGGAAGACCTTCCTTAGAGTTCACTGGCTGTCTAGTGGGCTCAGGTCGGAGGACAGTGCAAGCAACGGGAAAATCGTGTGAAGGAAGCCAACCCACTGGGTGTATTAAAATGTATCCAAGAAGGGCCTACTGAAAAAGGCGCAGAGATTGTTGGTTCAGGATGGATTTTGTTAATAGTGTATAGGAAAGAGCACCAACAGAAAGAGGGGCTGTTGTTGGAATGCTCCTGCACGGAGTGACAAATGTGGGATTTGCAGAATCAGATTGTGATGTTGCAATGCCAGAACAAGCTGCTTGCTGATAAGCGTGACACTTATCAGACTGTGGCTGAAAAGGCTGTGGTTCGGGTTACACAGTATAAACATAGGAAAAGGAGGGGACGAGTGAATCACAATAAAGTGCAGGCAGTGATTGCAGAAGCAGGTGTGCCGTGGGACCCAGAGAAATGGGATGGTGATATTTGGGATCCTATGGATTGTGATGAGGCTGGTTCTCCAGATGAATTCCTGAATGTGAAATCGGAGATGAGGCAAAAGATGGCATTAGGTGGGCAGAATGTGAGGGCAGATGTGGTAGAAGGTTTTAGTCACACAGAGTAAATGATATAATTGACAGGTTTAAGCAGAGGGCGGGGGAGTCCCTGCTCTTTTGTATGGTGCGTTTGCAGGGAGCTGCTGGAGTAGGACTGGGCAACGTAGATGCTAAGAAATTGGTGGGTTTGAGTTCAGATACGTTTGTGCAGGATGCATTTAGGACGTGCATGGATCCTAATGCGCTAGCCTTGACTACTGAGGGATGTATTGCAAAGTACCCCACAGCAAACGATTGGCCAGGCGGTCTGAGCGTCCCTGGTGTACCTTGCGAGATTGTATACAGCCAATAAAGGAGGAAGGGATGACAGCAGCCATTTTACCTTGGGGACGCTGATACTCTGATGCAAAAACCCCTGACTGTTCCTATGAGAAACAGACGGGTTAAGACGGCTCCGCCAGCATACAAAAATGCGATAATGACCCTTTTGCTTAATGAAATGGGAAATCCTCTGGATGTGGTGATTGAAAAAATACAGCAGCTAGGTAACCTCGGGGAGTGGGGACCCCGGGGGAGTGCCCGGCGGAGTCGAGAAAACCGAGGAGTGAAAACAGGATTCCTCAAAGGGAAATGTTTACAGCTGTGCTAAAGGATGGTGTGTCTCGCCATAAAATTGATGGGATCCCAGCTCCGGATTTATGGAAGAGAGATAAACAGAGAGGGTTGCATAGGCCTAGGAAGAAAGCACAGAATGCTAAAGCAAAAAATACAGGAACAACTCAGCCTACGGCAGCCCCCCGGAGCCTCAATGGGAGGGACTTCATGTCTGCTCGTGGAGGGCCCACCGCGAGTGGATCGGAGTGTTCCAGGGGGTAAGGAGGATTGGGAACTGTATTCTAACCTGTGTCCCTGGAAAGACGCTAGGGAAGTAGTTCAGCATAGTTAACAAGAATGAGATAACGGCCAAGCTCCTGTGTAGTCAGCACGAAAGGACTGGCGACCTCACGTGGAGCTTCAGATATTTTGGAAAAACCGGTCCTCACAAATTGTAAAAGCCTTAATTGACACAGGAGCGGAGGCCTCTTTAAATTTATGGGAATCCCAAGAAATTGAAAGGACAACCAGGGATTATTACAGGTTTGGCGGGGGGAACAAATTGAAGCTGTGCAAACACAAATAGAAATGAAAATAGGGAACCTCCCCAAATGATTGCATTCAGTTATGATTGTTCTGGCCTCTGACTAAATAAATGGGATTGGTATCTTAAAGGGACTGACTTTAAATTTATCCAGTGGTTTCTATCAGTTTGGGACAAAGCCTTATATCAGTGCCCGTCCAGTTTTAGTCGGGAAGGCAAAAATGCCCCCTGTGCAGATTCCTGTCACAACTAAATTGGTAACCACAAAGCAGTACAAAATCGCAGGGGGGGCATGAAGGCATTTCACAGACAATTAAAGACTTAGTGGATGCAGAAGTTTTAAAACCCACTACCATGGCTTGGAATAACTCAGTCTGGCCCGTCAAGAAACGTGATGGGTCATGGAGAATGACTGTGAACTTTAGAGAATCAAGTAAACACAGCCCACCTCCTGCGGCAGCTCTATCAGATATTGTTACTTTAATATCAAAAATCCAGAAACACTCTGGAACCTGGTGTGCAGTAATTGATTTGGCCGATGCTTTCTCTACAGTACCCACTGCTGAGGAGCGTTGGGATCAGTTTGCCTTTATGTGGCAGGGATGACAGTGCCTGTTCACCAGATTGCCCCAGGGATGTGTCCACAGCCCAACAGTTTGTCATCGAACAGTGGCTGAGCACTTGGATGAAATAAAACTTGACTCCTCATATGCAACTAACTCGTTATATAGATGACATCTTGATCCAGGGGAGCAATGAGGAGGAAGTGCAACAAGTCCTTGAATTAGTTGTGGATCATAGGAAACAGAAAGACTGGGAAATTAACCCTACCAAAATTCAAGGACCATCCCAAATGGTGAAATTTTTGGGAATTCAGTGGCATTGCGGGCATCGGGATATCTTACCCAAAGCCCGATAGAAGATTTTAGATTTTGCAGTGCCACAAAATAAAAAGGAGACACAAAGATTTTTGGGATTATTCATCTTTTGGAGACAACGTACTCTGCATCTGAGACAAATCTTAACCCCTTTGCATAAAGTAACCAGGAAAAAAGTAGGAATTTGAATGGGGAAGTGAGCAGCAGGCTGCCTTTGAATTAGCAGAAGAGGCTATTCAAAGGGCTTTAGATTTATGGCCTATGCAAAAGGGAAAAGTTGAGTTAAATGTATCTGAGTGGGTCTCATGCTAATGGGAGCCTCTGGCAGAAAGAGGGGAAGAAAAAGGTTCCCCCAGGGCTTTGGGGGAGGAAGTTGCCAGAAGCAGGAAACAACTACCCACGTTTTGAGAAACAGTTATTGGCATGTTATTGGGCACTGATAGAACAATTTACCATAGGACATGAAGTGGTGAAGTGGCTTTTCATCCGGAAATTCCTGTTCTGCAGTGGGTCAACAGTTCTCCGAAAGCCCTTTGAATTGGGCACACTCAGGAGTCTAGTATTCTAAAGTGGAAGTGGTGTATTCGGGATAGGGCCAAGGTAGGAATCGGGGGGATAGCCACTCTTCATGAGTGAATAGCAGCTGCCCCCGTGAGGGACCAAGAGGTAAGTCCCAACTTCACAGCTGAGAGGGAATCTCCAGTGAAGTGGGTAAAGACTTTAGGTCAACTAATGCCACAGGAAAAAGAACGTGCTTGGTTTACGGATGGGTCAGCTAAATATATAGGAGGGAAGTAGCTGACCATCCTCGTTCAGAAAAGTTTTTAGAAATGACCAGAGAGGGGAAAAGCAGTCAATATGCTGAATTATATGCAACTTATCTGGCTTTAAAACAAGAAGATCTCGGAGAATGCCATTTATATGCTGATTCTTGGTCAGTAGCTCATGGGTTAGCTATGTGTCTACCGACATGGGTAGGCAGAGACTGGAAAATATACTCCAAAGAGGTCTGGGGAAAGAAACTCTGGAAAGATATTTGGGAAATGGTACAAAGAATTGATGTGACCGTGTTTCATGTTGATGCCCTGTAGCATGTTGACCTTGGCTGGGTGCCAGGTGCCCACTCAGTCACTCTATCACTCCCTTTCCCACTGGGACAGGGGAGTGAATAAAATGGGGAACAACCAGCAGGGTGAGATAAGGCAGTTTTGTTACAGTAAATGAAAGAAATAAGCAGAGATCTGCACGCGCAGGAGCTAAAGAGAAAAAAAGTCAGTCTCTACTTCCCATCAGCAGTGATGTTCGGGCACTTCCCGGGAAGCAGGGCTTCGGCATGCGTAACGGTTCCTCCGGAAGGCCAACGTTGAAAACTCACGAATGCCCGCCTTCCTCCTCTCTCCCTTAGCTTATATATCTGAGCTGACATCGTATGGTATGGAATATCCCTTTGGCTAATTTGGGCCAGCTGGCCTGGTTGTGTCCCTGTCTTGGTTTTGAAAGACAGGTGTCTGCTAAGGAAGGCAGAAGCCCCCCCTTGAAGTGGCAGATATAACCCCTTTTCCCTCTAAGTTATTATATTTTGAAATCAAAAGCCTTTAGGCGAAGATGTGGGAAATAGGAATAACAGTTCTTTTATATATATATATATATATACACATATATATATATATATATGTATATAACCAGTCAATCAAAACAACAACAACTATGGCAGTAACAGCAAACACAAACCCAGTCCCAGCCTTCTCGGCTGTCGGGCCCTTTCCCCTCGGGTGCAGTTCCGCTCGCAGCCGGCAGGGGCGCTGGCGGCTCCCGGTGAGCAGGGCAGGTGCGATGGTTCCCCCGCGGCTGCAGGGGGCGCTCCGGAGCGAGCTCGGGGAGCACGCGGCACCGGTGCCCCGGGATCCCGGGAGGGATGGAACAAAGGCTTCACAAACCCCTGGGCAGCCGATCCCGGACTCTCAGGAACAGCAGGCTGGAATGGCAGGCTAGAACAGCAGGCTGGAGCGGCAGGGACGAATGCAAATCCCGGGTGGCAGGCGAGATGTATCCAGATGGGAGAACCCCACGGAGGCCCAGGCAGGCAGGGTGAGCACGGCTACAGCATAGCGAAAGCTCGAAGCAACAGCGGGGCAGGGCAGCCACAGCTCGGCCTCCAGCAGGGCAGGGAAAGCAGCTTTTGGGGTCCCGGTGTTGTTTCCAGCAGGAAGAAAGAACGGCCAAAAAGAAAGAAGCAGCAGCTCCTTTCTCTGCAGCTTCTCTCTCCGGACGCTCAGAGCGAACTGACCCCACACCCAGGTGTAGACAAAGGAGTAGCCAGGCCTGCCCCACCCCCCTTTTTGTCTTTCTTAAGTACAGCTATTTGTCCCCTAGCAACATGCATATGGGAGAAAATTCCTTTAACAGAAAAAAAACTAAGACTAAACTGAAACCCCAACAGTCCCCTCCCAGGATCTTGCCCACTCCCATCCCCTCAAGGCGCTCGCCTTGACTACTCAGGGGTGTCAGAGGGACAGCGCTGCTCAGCAGTAGCCAAAACAGTGGTCTGTTATCAACACCTGTCCAGCTACCAATGAAAAGCACAGCACTGTAAGGGCTGTGAACTTTACCTCAGTCAGACCCAATGCATGCCCATCATAACACAGATACTTTAGAGCGACTTTATAACTCTGTTGCAGGCAACCGAGCAAAGATTTCCCAAGCCAGACTGGAGTTCCCTCCGAAGCAGGATCATGAAGGCTTGGCAAAATGGGTGCACCAAAAATGTGGGCATCTTGGAGAAAAAGCCACTTACAGGTGGGCTCAAGAGCACGGCATTGCCATGTCACTCGATATAATTAGAGCTGTAATTGCTCAATGCCCCGTGTGCCAACAGATGCACAAATGCCCAGTGCCAAACACTGTAAAAGGACAATCGGGGACAATAAAATTGTGAAAAAAGGGGATCCACCTCAAGTCACCACCATTCGCGGAGACAGAGGGTTTGGATCTAGCAGCTTGAATGATGGAATTAAAATATGGGTCCAAGGGCCTAATGGCCCTCCTGAACTGGCTGAGGTAATAGCAGTAGGAAAGGACACCACCATTCTGATCACAAGACCTGGGAAAAAAAAAGGGAATATGTCCCCACAACAAAATGTTATTTGCAAGAATAACTAGATGGTACAGGATTTTATCTTGCAGACCCTGCATGCCTGAACCTGCCTGTTTACTGCAACAGCCCCTTCAGAAAAGGATACTATCCACGGTGCCTGGGCTGAGGAACCAACCTTTGTGGAGGACAGAAAGGACTGAAACAATGAGACTACTGTTGGTAATTTTAATTATGTGTTATCATTGCGATCAAATTGCCACCTGGGCAAATAGATTTCTAGCCTTAGGGGAAACAGTGGCAACCACCTTTAATCTCAGCAACTCCTGGGTCTGCAGGAGCCCAGGCAGAGCCAAAGATTGGGCCATGACAGATAGCCCAACCATTATCACCTAAGTGGTGTGTCAGTGAACGAAGCCATGTACACAAAGGAACAGGTTTCTGGACCTCAATCGTGGGTGATTACTCCTTTCCGGGAAAGGCATCTGCTGCCGTAACCGGACATAAGGACTTGGAGTTCGAGTGGGAGAAAGTGTTTGCGAAAGGACTTTGGGTTTTGATTGTTGGACCTCTGATTGCCCTCCTTATGATTGTTCCAAATACCAAGGTAGATAGAATCAAACACATGTTAAGCTCACCAGTGGTAGTTGGGTAAGGTGTCCCTACCACAGTTACCAAAGGGATTTTGAAGGCTGTGAAGCCGTGGGGAGGAATCTGTTCTTTGACCACCTATTTTTAAGTTGCCCCCGAGACAATTTCACAAGTAAAACACATGTTGTCCATGATTATCAGTGGAAGTGGCAACATCAGAACGGAACTCAAACCCTTTTCAAGGAGTTCTGGTCCGACTCTAACGAAACAGAGCAGGGGTGTGACTACAGATGGAAACCCCACCCGGGAATTTGGAAATGCAAATATTGTGACTCTTATGGTGAAGCAACTCTTTTTGGAGGTCCGTTAGGTGCAGGGAACAAGTTCTATTTTGACCCAACAGTTGATGACGAAAAGTGGGAAGGCCCTTTTGCTACCGAAACATGGCCCTTGGAAGGTCATCACTGGATTTGTGGCCAACATGCTTACCGAAGGTGGCCTCCAAACTGGTCAGGAATATGTTATACAGGCTATATCAGGCCCCTGTTCTTTTTGCTGTCACAAAGCCGGGACGGGGCTCAGAGTCAAACTATATGAGGATTTGGTCAGAGAAAAATGGTGTCTTGACACCTCCCTAACTAAGGGAAGCTCCCAAAGATGGGGAGATGATGAATGGCCACCTGAGAGAATGATACAACATTATGGACCGGCTACGTGGAACCCCAGTGAATTGGTATCACGGGCCAGAGAACCTATCTGTAATTTGAAGTGGATAATATGACTGCAAGCCATCTTGGAGACAATAACTAACCAGATGGCTGCCACCCTTGACCTTATGGATGACCAATCCACGCGACGGCAGAATGCGATTTTCCAGCATCGCATGGTTTTAGACTACTGGCAGAAGGAGGAGTTTGCGGGAAATAAAATTAATCCAGCTGTTGCTTACAAATTGATGACAACAGAAAAGCAGGAAAACAGATAACTAGGGAGATGAGAAAATTAGCCCATGTACCAATCCAGACATGGGAATGTTGGGAACCAGATATATTTTTGTGGCTGCCAGGGAGTCTGTGGCTCAGACGGGCCCTTCTCCTTTCCCTTTGTGCAGCCGCTACCTTTTTGTTTATTCCTTGTTTAATTCCTTGTATTGTGTGATTAATCAAGCACACAATACAGGGAATGCAGCTTGCAGTTATGCCTCAAGATGGACTAACCATACACGCAACAATTGTTGGGGCAGTCGGACAACTTCTAAGTCCGATGATCAACTGATGTGCTGAGGCCTGAGCAGCAGGCCTCACCAGGGCTGGCCTACAAGTCAAACCCTGGGTATTACGTGACTACCACCATCAGTATTATTAAGCTACAAAGAGATGACAAGGACTCTTAATGCTAGGTGTTTAACGCCGAATGGGCTGCTTTAGAAACTTTCACCTCAACGCGTACAGTTATCTGCACAGGGACAGGAAGAGGGCACAAGCAGAGACCATCGTGGCTTAACAGTGAGCTTTGGCTGTGCCTAAAAGCAAATGAAGCAGCAGTAGCAGAGTGGCTGAGACTCAGAGGCGCGACCATCGCGGTGTCTGGAGCGCTGTCAGGCAGTGCCTGGATCCTGGGTGCGGTTCTGGTCCCCACAAGGGAGGAATCGCAGCCCCTGCCTCAGAGCCAGTCTGAAACCCAACCAAGCGAGACCAGAGGGAGGGGACCCTTCCCATCTCTCTTGGGCACGGCTGCAAAACAGCCGCTGCTTCTTCCTGCGCCTGTGTTTGGGGTCTGCTGACCCCAGAGCCAGCCGGCTTGTGCTCTGTTGTCCGAAGAGTGTTCAGAGCGGGCATGAGAAGTGCTCCGTGCACAGCGGAGAGTCCTGGAAGGCGCTCACAGGAGCCTCCTGCAGGAACAGGGCTCTGCTCTCTGGCTGGGAGCAGCCTGGTTTTGCTGCTGTGACCGCAGGCAGGAGTTGAGGCAGGTGAAGAGGCAGCGGGCAGCTTGTGTTTGTAGGGGCCCGGGGCTGCGCGCCTGAACCGACACGTGGGACCACACTTGGGGGAAGGTGAGCGCGAGCCGGAGGGCCTGTTCTGAAAGGACCGGAATTAATTGAGCCTTGCCAGGGTTTCCTAAGTGTGTGTTGCTGTTCCCCAGGAAATGGACAGATTTGGGGAAATCCCTTTGGAGGAGAGGGCCTTGCTTCTCAAGGAAAGTGCTTCCCCAGGTGCCTCCAGTGAAGTGGGTGCAACTGTCTCCCTTGGGCTCCCTGTGCTCCTTCCAGTCCTTGAGGCCCGTTGCACTTGGCAGAGGGGCGTGGGAAGGGAGAAGGCTGTGAAGAGCAGGTTTGGCATCGGCCCGGGCCTGCGGAGACCAACCCAAGCACCTGCAGCAGAGTGTGTTACCCCCCTTTCAGCAGAGGTCTGAGCGAGATCATCTCTGTCCAGCTGAGAGCCCCAAAGCTCTCTTTGAGGGCTGTGAATTAAAAGGCCTTTATGCACGTACTTTTCACATCTTCCCTAGCTGGTGTGTTTCAACTCTTGGCAGGATGCATTTGTCTCTTGCTTGCTGGAAGCTGCCCTGGCCCAGGGCCAGCACAGAGCTGGGGTGTGTGGGCCAGGCAGCAGAGAGAGTCCTGCCCTGTGGACTCGGCTGATCTTGGTGTGTCCCAGGCTGTCTCAGACACTCGGGGCAAGGGATTCCTTCCAACCCGGGGCACTTTGGGTGGGCTGGGGGTGGTCCCAGGGGCAGGTGCCAGTGTGTCCAAGGGCCCTTTGTGACACAGTGCAGAACGGTCACCATGGAATGCAAGAGGACAGGGTGTCCCAGGGCCCTTTGTGACACGTGCTGACATAGGGGCTGGCGGCAACGCGGCCACGCCACAGTGCTCGGTGCACGCAACGGGGCAGGACGGGCGTGAGTGGTGCTGTGAGGAGCCCCCGCACAGCCAGCTCGTTCGCTGCTGACCCGCAGCTGTTCCGAGGCGTTAGTCCTGCATCTGGCCTCGCGGCCGGACTGCGGGACTTGGTGACTCGGAGCTTTTCCAAGTCATCTGTCCTGCAAGTAGACATAAATCCAGTCTGTGACATGGAGCAGACACCCCCGAGGGTGCCCAAGCTGGCCTGGGTGAAGGAGGAGGAAGGCGGCCCTGGAGCTGTCCCAGCTCAGGAGTCTGGACTAGCGGAGCAGTTCCAACTGCTGCAGGAGGGTGAGTGGCAGAGCTGGGCCCAGGGCTGGTGCCTGCAGCCAGGTTGGCCACATCCCATCCCACCTCATCCCATTCCCTGGGGACATGCCCACGGATAGGATGGAACAGGGTCCAGGGCTGCCCCACAGCAGCCATGCTCCATCCCCTTGGCATCCCGGGGCTGTCCCTGCCTGGGGAGCGCAGGGCTGGGCTGTGTTCTCCGGCCTCTCCCGCAGCCCCTCAGCTCTGGCTGCGCTCGCTCTTTGCCAGATGCAGCCACGGACCAGACACAAGAGCAGGACCCCGCCCGTGGCCGCTTCAGCAGAGCAGCGCAGGTACCTGCAGCCATCCCCACCTGGGCTGGGCCTGCTGTCGCTGCTCAGCCGAGCAGCGCGTTGGAGCGCTCCATGGAACGTCCCTCTCTTCCTGCCCTTTGTTCTCCTGCTGATGATTTGCAAATTCATCAAGTGCATTTGGCAGGAAGAGACCAGCGTCATGGGCACTGGGTCCATGGAAAACTGGGACATCTACAACACGGACACCAGTACCTCCATGCTGGATTTGCTTGTGAATAAGGGTGTCCCCTGTCCAGAGCAAGTAAGCAGCCTGTGGCCAGGGTTTGATCCTCCCAGGAACTGCATGGCCTCCCAAGCCACGCCTGATGGTCACTTTAAGCCTTTGAGGCCATCCCAGTGTGGTGGGAAGGGAAGCAGCTCTCTGGGGAAGCTGGGGACATTACTCCCTCTGGCAGCTTCCAGCTCTCCCCGTGCCTTCTCCAGGTGCCCGCCATGGTGAGGTACATCCACCGCTGGCTCACAGCCAATGAGTCTGGCGAGCACAAGCTGGACAATATCCTTCTGGAGCTGACCGACGCACAACCCACTGATGTGGTGATGACTCTCCTGCGCGTGGCTCCTTCATGTGACAGGTATGGGGCCCACGTGCACAGAGGGCTCAGGACTCACCAGCCCATCACCCTGTGGAGCCTGTCCCAGGTGTCTGACAGAGACTTCAAGGGCCCTGTGGCTCCTCCATTTCCCAGCCCTGGCATGTCAGCCCCCTGGCCTGCTGCCATGCTCCCTCCCTGCCCCTCAGGGGCCTGTCCCCACAGGGCTGGGCTGCCTGGGTGCTGCCAGTGAGGGGCCGTGAGCAGAGGCAGGGCTGACAGCCAGCTCAGGTCCCTGCAGCTGCCCAGGCCACGGTGCTGTGGTGGACACACCCCTGACAAAAAGCTCTGACCCCACAGAGCTGCTACAACCATGTGGAGCACGATCTTGTCCTCGAGAAGGACTGCGAGGCTGGTGGTGCTGATACTCCTCGAAGTGCTGAGGAACTGGCCAGAGCACATCCCACACACCTCCGATGGGGACAGCACGAATGTCTTTGCCTTGGCTGTGAGTTTCTGGAACTGGCCTTTCCTCGCCCTCCAGGTCGCCTCTCAAGCAGCTCTCCATCCTCTTCCCACCCTGCATCTCCCTGCCTCAGGCGCTGGGCTGAAACCTGGGCTAGGGGCAGGTTCAGAGGCACCAGGCCCGGTGTTCCGCCTGCATCTCCCCTGGCCTCTCCCTTCCATGCTCTGGCCCTGCCACAGGGACACACTGGGCACTGAGTCTCAGGGGGATTTGTCCTTTGCAGGCAACCCTGGTGATGTGGAAGATCCTCCAGGGGCCCTGCTGGCCACAAGAAGCGATGGTGTATTTCCCTCGCTTCTTTGTGTATCTGCTCTTCCAAGTGTTCTTCATGACAGAACATTTGCCACAGAAGGTTAATACTTTCTGGAGAGCATGCCAGGAGGAACACTGCCTTCCCACCAATCCCAACAGGTGCTCCATCCCAGTCATCCTGTCCCTCCCATGACCCCAGGGCAGGAGCCAGTGCTTGCAGCGTGACCTGGGCTTTGCTCTGCACACAGGTTTGTAGTGCAGACCCTGAAGGCCCTGCTCTGCCGACTGTGGGATGAGGATAAGGTGGTGGCTTTGGAGCGCAAACGTGTCTGGGACACACTGCTCTGTCCTGACACCCAGCACCATGCAGTGGGTCTGCTGGCCAGGTGAGACGCCCTCCTCCCCGCTGCCCCTGGCATTTGTGCCCTGTGCCCGGCGTGCCCCACACAGTCCCCGTGGTTGTGGGCGAGAGGGCCTTGTCACCGACGGATGGCCGAGCAGACTGGAAAAGGCTGGGAGAGGAGGGTGCCCAGGAGCGGCCGCCTCCCAAAGGGCCCACGTCCCCTCGCAGGGTGCTGGGGAAAGACCAGACCTCTGTGAGTCAGTCCTGGGAGAGGTTTGCCCATCCAGCTCAGGGTCTTGGTGCCTTTTTCCCCCGCCAGGGAGATGCGCAGTGGCTTGCCCCACTTGTGTTCCCGCATCGCCTTGCACCTGCTCGGGCTGCTCCGCAGGAGGCGGCCACCCTGCTATCTGCTCACGCTGGCGTTCTTTGTTGAGGTGAGCCTGATGGCCAGCGCTGCCTCTTGTAGCTGCAGCCGCCTGGGACAGTGCCCGTGCCCGATGCTGCTGCCCGGGCCCAGCCCTGTGCGCTTCTGGGCTCCTGCCACCCGGGTCCCCTGTCACTGCCCTGTGCCTTTCAGGTCCTGGAGTGTCTGGACTTGAGTAAATGCGGTGACAGCGTCCTGGAGATCATGTCAAAGAACCTGCGGAGCGAGTGCAGGGAGAGGCGTCGCCTGGTGCTCAGTGGCCTCATGGTGCTCAGCAATGATCCCTCGCTGGTGAGAAGGGAGCAGGGGCTGAAGATGCACTGGCAGCGTGGGGCTGGGGAACGCAGCCCCTTGGGCTTGGCTGGGCTTCAGCAGCTGAGGCAGCTGCTCCCGGCTCTCCTCCCTCCCGCTTCAGCTGCCCACGTGTTTCGGGACAGGCCTTTGGCCTCTGGGCCCTGCGGCAGCAGGGTGGGGTTGCAGTGGCAGGGCGGTGTTGGTGCTGCAGCTGTTCATGGCTTCACAGCACAGCCTTGTGTTCCACGCAGGCCGAATACATGTGCAGCCTGTCTCCAAGGCTTGTGGAGCTACTGAGAGATGCAGATGTAGAGGTGGTTGAGATGACCCTCTCTGTGCTCACACATATACTCCAGGATAAAGAGATCCTGGTATCCAGCACCACTGCTCCGAAGCTGGCTGAGGCACTTGTGCCACTCTTTAAGAATGTAAGGCTCTGTGCCCCCAGCCGCGGGCACTGGTTGCTGCCCAGAAACTTTGTTCCCTGTGGATTTCGGGCCTTTGCCCAGGTTGGCCTGGAGAAGTTGATGTTGAGGTCTTATCTCTTCTTTGCCGCCAGGACAACAGCCGTGTGCAGCTGCTCTCTATTCACCTCTTTAGAAAGGTGATGGAGTTAGTAGTGAAAAAGGGAAAGAAGTCCCTGAAGGCAATTGTGAGGCAGAGCCTGTTCTCACTTTTAATCTACTGCCATGATGAGAATCAGCGCGTGGCAGAGGTGAGGATTCGTGGGCTTCTTTTGTCCCCCTGAGAGGGGGCTCGGCTCCTCCCTGGCACCTCGTGGGCTGCAGCCTCCCCCTGGCCTTGGCACAGGGATGCTGGTCCTGTGCCCTGGGCTCTGGTGCCACCTCTGGCTCTCTGCTGCTCTCCAGGCCTCTTGCGAAACACTACTTTGTGCAGCCCACTTCCTGAAGAGGAGGGATCTGAAGGAGCTGCTGAACAAGGAGCAAGCTTTGAAGTTTGACGATTGCCTGTTAAGGACACCCTGGAAGCCCCAGCCACAGCCTGGAGAAGCCCCCTCTCCCCGGTGCTCAGTGGGTGGGGCTGGCAGCTGCGCTTCTGCCCTGTTCTGCATCCTGATGCTCAAAACTGGGCAAGAAAACAAAACTTTATAGTTAAATGGCTATAGAGCAGGTGTTTGTTTATTCTGCACTGGGATTGCTGAGGGGGATCTCTCCGCCACAAAACTCAATCTTCTTTAGGCCTTCAGTTATATTTTAAAAGTCCTTTCAAGCAATGTCACAATTACAACATATCATTAGTATACTCATATTTGTATAGAGCTGCATTGTTGGAGTGAAAGCTCCTCTGGACTCAGGCCTGGAGGGAAGCCAGAGCACAGGGGTTGAATTAATACCTTTGGACAAGCTCAGATACATGAAGCCACACCAAAGTGCAATAGAAATACAGATTTTTTAACTTTTAGTAGAAATATATGCTAAGTGCCTTAAACATTAAAAAGCTGTAGCAGTGACCTTAAACACAGTTCTTGCTGCAGCAGTGTTACCTTTTCACAGAATTCTTTACTTTAGACAAAATATAGATAGAATTATAGTGTTCACATTTTTTAGATAGGGTGTTCACATAAATAATAAGAGCTGATAGAAACTGTGTACACAAATCTGTGTAATACCTATGTAACACTTGTGTAAGGCTTATGACTGTTAGAATTAGACCAGGATAGGTTAAGAAAAGGAAAACTAGAATCGTGTGTCAATTTTATTGGTCAATTAACAAATATAATCCACACTTCTGTAAGAAAAAATATAGAGTATAGAGCATATAGAGTATATGGAACATATAGAGAACATAGAAGAAGAAGAAGAAGAAGAAGAAGAAGCTGTTTTTGCCTGCTGTTTGCTGTTGCTGCTTGCCTTTATCTTGTAACCTCCTTTGAACTCTGCCTTTGAGAAAACTGTGAGACCGTGAAAAAAAGAACTTAGCAGAACAGCAGCCTCCTCTTCTCTCCTACCCTGGTCTGAGAAAGAAGGGTACCCCGACAAAAGCTCAACACTGCATCATGGTTTTACAAGAGTTTGTTGCTTCCGTGCATGGGTCAGTTCCTTCTGTGGTGGTAGTCAGTCTTCTGGTGGTCTTTTCATGAAGACTTCCATAATCTTCTTCATCTTTGAACTTTTCACTTTATCTTCCTGTCAGAGACTGAAATATTATAATTTATGACTTAAACATTTTCTTGAAGGACTTTTAAAGTATTACAAAATCTGCAGAGAAGACAACACATCCTGAATGGGGCCCTGACTGAGGCCTTACACCTCTCGCTGATGAAGATAAGATAAAGTAACAACTCAGAGCTGGGGACATTCACAAAGCACAGGCTTAACACCTCCAAGATGGAGACCACAGCCCCAGGGCTATCAGCTGCCAGGCTAGCACAGACCCTCCACCAAAAGGTCATCTGGGAAAAGCCTCTGGTCAGAGGTGCAGTGACTGCCCATCCTCCACTGTGCAGAGGAGCCCCGCTGAGGGCTCCTCACCGAGGGGGGGTGGGGGGGAAGCTTATCCACAGCAGAAGGGGGTGAGATGGCCCATCAAAGGGGGCCCCTCAAAGGGGTCCCCAGACCCTGCAGCAGACCACCAGAGGTGACGCAACAGACCCTCAGTGTTGCAAGGGACAGTGTCAAGCTACCCCCTGCAAGGGAGACACGTGGGCGTTCCCACCTGGCCCACAGCGTACATTAATCCACAAGATTCTGCACTCTTTGGCGTGTGGTGTGGCGGTGTGTGGTGTGGCGGCGTGTGGCGGCATGTGGCAGTGCGGCCACGGCAGCGACAGGAGACCCTCACCACCAGCAGACCAGATGGAGGGGAGCAACGAGACGTCATTGGGACCCTCGGATGGGTGATATGCTTCCACCTAACCCCTGTCACCTCCCCCTGTCCCCCCACTCCCCATGCACACTTCTTTTCTCCATTTCTTTCTTTCTTTCTTTTCTCTTCCCTTCGACTCTTTTACTATTAAATAAAATACATCAATTTTTTGGCATCAACATCTAACCTCGTTTGGTTTTAATCTCATTTCTGGGAATATTTTGAACCTTCTAAGTTCTTTCCGGTTTATGCACAGAGACTTAGCTTTCTTTGCTTTTCTGAGTTTAAACCGGATCGTAACACTTCAGCGCATGCCCGGTGCTTCTTGCTTTTCAGTCTAACTTGTTTTTAGCTAATTTTGCAGTTTGCAAGTTCCGTTAAAAGTTGCTGTCTTGCTCTTGATGGCCCATGTTATCTGTCACGATCAGCTAATACAAGCAGGGGTCGTGATGGTTCGTTTATCGATCTCAAGAGTGTAAAAGGACACAAGGGATTTCAGTTTTAATCAGAACAGTGCACCTTTATTAAGTGCCCACAACACGGTAATGCGATAGAGGAGAGAAAGAGAGAGAGAGATAAAGAAAACAAAGTAAAAGGGTAGAGAGGAAGAAAGAGGGGGGGAAATAGCTACCAATGGATGAGACAAAGTCCTTGTGGCCTTCTGCCAATAGATTCGTCTTCTTTTCGTGGGGAGATCTCGATCTCAGTTATTTCAGAAAGTCCCTTTATAGCCCTTTTTAGAAGTGAGGGGCAACTGGTCAAGAGGTGGGGGAAATCTACAGCCGTTGTTAGGGGGCCCATTGTTTTGGGAAAACAGGTACAGGACAGGTGTACAGGACAGGTCATTCCTTTCCGCTTCAGCACAGTCCTTCCCACTTTGGCAACAAGAACGACGCAGTCCATTGTTACCTGCACTAACTTCCTCAGGAATGTGTACCAGTTCCCAGTGGGCACACCTGCAGGCAGCACTTGGTAGACTTCCCACCTCAGCCAGGCCAGGACTCCTGTGTTCAGTCTCTGTCCTTGGCGATGATCATGAGGCAGATGAGGGATATTCAGACCTCTCTTACAGTTATCTCACCGGCTTTGTTATCTTGCTCTGCTCTCTTGCTTGCTTTACCTGCACATCTTGTTACAATGTTACCTGTGGTTAACTTTTAATTACATACCACTGAGGTTTCAAATCCCCCCTTTCTTTTTACTTTTGTGAATTCTTTCACAAATTATCATGTGTTTATTCTCCGGAAATATGTTTCCCTTTCTACTTTGTGTCTCAATTTATATTTCTTCCAATCATCATAAGACATGGTGGTCCGCTGACAGCACCACAAAAAGCACTGGTTAAATACGCATGTACACAAAATGATTATTCTTAACAACAAGATTCTTATGAATAATTGCTTAAACCAATTTAGATTAGGGAGCTAAGGTGTGTGTGTCTCCCGTAAGTGAGTTGACCAAGATGTATCATCTTTTGTTACTTCATGGAGTATCTCTGCATGTTGCCAGATTGCATGTATATTTGTTGTTATTTGCCCTGATTGAGCTATGTAAGTACAAGTGGTATGTACCAACATGCAGACTCCTCCCACTTGTGCTGTGATCATATCTAATACCATACAGTTTTGAAATACTACTTTTCAAGAATTAATTTCTGTTCGCAACTGTCCAATGGCATCTGCTGTTGAGTCTGTCGCTGTTGCGTGAAGGGACAGCGAAGAACGACATGCACTCAGGTCAGATGATATGGCCGAAGCGACCTCCTTTAATCACCCATACCTTTTATAGCATGATTCGCAAAAGAGAAATTACATGATTGGCCTATTGACTCACCACCTCCAAGGTGATAGGTTGAGCAGTAAGACACCCATTTCCAAATATTATTCTTAGAGAAGGAAAATAATTTTCACAGTTCTCAAAACAACTTGCAGGTGTAGAAATGGTTTACATTCTCTTAAACTGTTGTCCATCCAGTTCGCATGAGAGTGAAAGCTTTCACAGAGAAGCTGTGAGAAGCTGAATTTCTCTAACTGCTTTCTCATGAGAAAGAAAAGTTTCACAGGAAAATTCCTCTGCTCCTGCCTTTTAGCATCCACAGAGTCTGCAATTATTTCTGTCTCTGCTGAGATGTTCATGATTGCTTTTCCTAATTGTACAATTCTTAAAGTTGGGAATAAAAGTCTGACAAAGCTGTGAAAGCTTGTATTATATCTAGTCAGAGGATTAGAAGGTATACTTCGACTAAATCGGTTTCTCTAAATTCCTCTAATGATTCCTGTAATTAAACCAGTATGATTTATAACTTGGATAGATGGGACGAGATGCTCCATAGTACAATGACCTGTCTAATTTCCAGGTAGTTGCTTAAGGGCTATTCCATTTTTACACAACCACTAAAAGCCATCTGGCAAATCACAGCTAGTTGTGATGCTCATTTTGGAATTGTTAGTATGTTTTGCAAACAAACAGTCACGCCATTGAGCAAATTGAGCTTTAAAATCTGGTGAGGTAGGTGGTGAATTTACATCTGACATGTTTCATAGAATGGCGGTAATTGTGGTCCAGGTGGTAGTATTATTAAACTGACCAAAGTTTGGTCTTGTGAAGTTTGACTCTATATAAATAACGGATTGACTGACAAGTGATAACTGAAAAAGGGGTTTTCCTAAAGGTGAACCTACTTGTTTGCATCATGTATTACAATTATACAAGGTATACGGGTTTAATTCAGTTCAATTACTAGAGGGTACTCCTAACAATGGTCAGTGTAATTGTTGTACCTCTCCACACAGTTAATAATTTCTTACTCTAGTATGGTTAGCTATTGCCTCAAGCAAAGCTTAAGGAAAAGCTTTATGCCAAAAGTTACTACAATCTGCCAAAAAGCAACAAAGCATAACAAAGTATTCATGATTCATGGCTGAATTTCAGCTTCAGTCTGTCATATCAATTGTTGTTACTGTCCAACGTGCAACAGGAGATTTCTTCACTCGGGTATAATGAATCCAGGCAGGTTTTTCTCTCATGCAAATTGCAGTGCAGGTTGTCAGGAGGACCTGGAATGGTCTATCCCACTTCTCCTGTAGAGGATCACTTGGAAAACTCTTAACATAGACCCAGTCACCAGGATCAACTGTGTGCAATTTATGATCTGGTTGCTTAGGTTAGTTTTCAAACACAGTGTTATACTTCTGACGCAACTGAGTGTTAATGGCTTTTAAGTATTTCTAAATATATTGATTACCAACCTGGGTCGGGTTTTCAAAATGAGTGGCATTTAACCATTAAGGTCTACCATCCAAGATTTCCAATGGGCTAATCTTTTCTTTTGACCTTGGCTTTACCCTGATTCTGATGAGGGCAGTGGGTATTGCTTGGTACCAGTATAAATTTGTCTCCTGACAGATTTTAGCTATTTGTTGTTTAAGCATGTGGTTCATTTTCTTTAGCTTGTGGCCTGTAGGGAGTATGGAGTTGCTACTCAATTCTCAAGGCTTTGCTGACAACTTGTACAATTTGTGCATAAAAATGGGATCCTCTATCAGAGGATTATTTCCCTAGGTACACCAAATCTAGGTATGATTTCATTCAACAGTACTTTTATTACTTCTCTAGCTTTATTCGTCCTACAAGGGAACACTTTTGGCCACTCAGAGAAAGTATCAGTAAGTACCAGCAAATATTGAAAACCCCGCTTTCTTGGGAGTTCGGAAAAGTCTATCTGCCACAAGTCGCCAAGAAAAGCTCTTCTGTTAATAACCCCTTGTTCTAGCCTAACTGTTGTATTTGGATTATTATTCAAACAAGTCACACATTGTGATGTTACTTTAACGGTATCTTGCAAGCCTGGGCTTGCAATTCGTTCCTTTAGGTATTGGTGAACTGGCTCTGCTCCCTAGTGGGTCTTATCATGTTCAGATTTTACATAACGTCTCCTCGACTTTTCTGGTATTATTAGTTGACCTGTTTCTAATTGTCCCTAACTATTTTCTAAATTTTTTTTTAAATTTTCATGAATCCATTTATAATCAGAGGGTTGTTATTTTACAGGCTGTTCAGTTGATACTGCAGTAGGTATTAAAGTTGCCACAATTGGTTCATTTCTTTCAGCAGTGATTTTAGCTTCATACTCTGTAAATTTGTTACCTGCTTCTGGGAGAGTGTTGCCTTTAGAGTGCCCTTGGCAATGTATAATTGCCACCTGCAATGGGAGTTTAACCGCATCGAGGAGCCTGAGGATTTCAGTTGCATATTTGATGATCTTCTTTTGTGCAGTCAGAAGTCTTCTTTCTCTTCATACGGCTTCATATGGTTCACTGTGGGCACGAACAATTCCATAAGCATATTTGGAATCAGTATAAATATTAACTTTCTTTCATTTTGCCAGTTCTAATGCTTGAGTGAGAGCTATCAGCTCAGCCTTTTGTGCTGAGGTTCCTGCTGGTAATGAGTTTGACTCAATTACTTCCAAGACTGTAGTCACAGAGTACCCTACCATTTGCACTCTGTGTCTTGCAAAACTGCTGCCATCAGGGAACCAGTTCACGGCATCTGGGAGCGGCTCCTTTAGATCTGGGTGGCTGGGGTACACAGCTTCAATGGTCTCTAGGCAGTCGTGTACTACAGGTTCAGCTTCAGACTTTCCTTGCAGAAAAGAGGCAGGGTTAACGATATTGGTCACTTGACTTTCAATATCATCAGATTCAGCCAGGACTGTTTGGTATTTTAGGAACCTTAAGGGAGACAGTCAATGGTTTCCTTTCTGTTCTAAAATGGCTGACACCGTGTGTGACACTAAGACAGTCATCTTTTGTTGCTGTGCAAGTGTTGCTGGCAAGTGTGCAAGCACCGAGACCCCAGAGGGAACAAGAGAATCCAAAGCCTGGTGGTCAGGCACTGACGTCTAAGATAACCTCCCTGGTGAGGGCAAGTCCCCATAATCCTTTGTTTCCTTGATTTGCTTGTTGCAAGTCGATTGGCTACTGTTCTCCCCTCCTAGTTTTATGTATAACATCATGAATATTTATCCCCTTAGTTGATTATGTATTAGTTCTGAACAGTTCTGTGTTATTCAATGCCTTATTGGTCGTTCCCTGTTACCCCTCCTATGAGCACTCCTCATTGGTTAATTCCCCGTGGACTCCTCCCTCCTCACTCCTCCCTATTGGTTATCATCTTTATCCCCACCCCCATTCCTTTGAGTATAAAACCCCTAGACCCTCCTGTGTTTTTTGTTCTTCGTCCCTGGACTCTCCACTGTGCTGGCATAAACTCAGACCTGTGGAACCCATACGGAGAACCCCTCTCTCTCTTTTGCCTTTGCCGACGTGCTTGCCATCTAACCTGGGGCTCGCCCCTTAGGGCTGAGGGGCACGTCCTTCTCTGCTGAAAGTCGCCCACCGAGGGCTGTCTGCAGCAACGCCTGCCAACCTCTGGGCTTGTCACAGGCAGCGTCTCAATCTTTTGTCCTAGTGTAAACTTCCGTGCCTCTTCAGTGTTCATGATCACTGCTGCTACTGCCCTAAGGCAGGCAGGCCAGCCCTTGCTCACAGTATTGAGCTGTTTAGAAAAATAGGATACTCCCCTTTTGTAAGGACCCAGGTGTTGTGGCAGAACCCCTAAGGCAATTCCTTGTCTCTCGTGAGAATAACCAAAATGGTTTACTCACGTCAGGAAGTCCCAAGGCTGGGCCCCTCATGAGCTTGCGCTTTAACTCTTCAAAAGTGTGATTTGTTTCAGGGGTTCACACCACAATATTTTTAGAAACTTTCACTAGCTCATATAAAGGTTTCACCATCAGTCCATAGTTGTATATCCACAACCGGCACCAATGTGTCATTCCAAGAAAAGTGTGGAGCTCTTACAGTTTGTGGCTTAGATGTTTGGCAGACTGCCTCCTTTTCTGCAGTTCCCAGGGATCACTGTCCTCCAGAGACTTCATATCCGAGATAGGTCACCTGATGTCGCTGTACCAGCTGAGCATTCTGTTGAGACACTCGATAACCATTTAGTCCAAGAAAATTCAACAGACTTATTGCTCATACAAGGCACTCTTTAATAGTTTTTGTAGCAATTGGTAGATCATCTACATATTGTAGGAGTGTTCCTTCCCCAGGCGGAGACTACCATTGCTCTAATTCTTTGGCCAATTGATTTCTAAAATTGTGGGACTGTTTTTGAACCACTGAGGTAACACTGTCCTGGTTAGTTTTTTCTGCCTGTACTAGGGTTCTCCCATTCAAAAGCAAATATGTTTTGACTTTCTTCTACAAATGGCAGGCAGAAGATCTTTGAGATCTATCACCGAGAACCAAACGAGATCATCTTAGAGTTTAGCTAGCAAAGTGTAGGGATTTGCAACCACTGGGTGGATACTTTTAGCAATCCCATTGACGGCTCGCAAATCTTGCACTAATCTGTAAGTTCCATTAGGTTTTTTCACTGCTAGTATAGGAGTATTAAATTTGGATTCACATTCTTTCAACAATCCTAGTGTCAAAAATTTGCTAATAATTGGTTGGATCCTTTTTCTGTCCTCTCTCCTCAAGGGATATTGTCTCCTAACCACTGGCCTGGCTCCTGTCTGTAATTCAATCTTAATAGGGTCAGCCAATTTTGATCTCCCAGGAGCATTGGTATTCCATACTCCTGGGTATACCTGATTCATTATTTGCTCTAAATAGTTACTATTGTTCACTGGTCCTGTATCAATTGCCAATCCTAATGCTAAAATCAATTTGCCTTCAGGTACTTTAAATTTCATTTTTCCCTCTCTAAACTCAATTGTTGCCTCCAAATTTTCAAGGAGATCTCTGCCTAGTAGGGATTTAGGCGAATTTGGCAGATAGAGGAATTGATGTATTCTCATCCTTTTCCCCATTTTGTATTCTAACGGTCTTAAGAAAAAGGCATTCTCTGGTTGGCCTGTGGCTCTCATTACCTGGATATGTTTTTCACTTTAAGGCATTAAGGCTTGATTTCAAATCGAAAATGCGGCTTCTGTATCTATTAAGAATTTAACTTCTTTATCATTCCCTAGCTGTATCTTAACCAGCAGGTCCACTAGGGAAAGATCTGCCGGTCCCCGTCACTCACTGTTATCTATTGCTGCAACAACAGTTTCCAGTATAGTGTTCAGAAAACCTGAGCACTGGCGTTCCTAATGCCTTTCTTCCTTACAGTTAGCACACTGATTTGGCCCTAACCTCCCCTGGGATTGATTTGAGCCGCCTCTACTATTTCCACGTCTACCTCTGCCTCGTCCCTGACCACGTCTTCCTCTTTGATGTTGCTCTAAAGCTGCCACTGTGGCCCCTGCAAGGTTTTTCTTCTCTTGCTTGTCTCGGTTGTTATACACCCTCCAGGCTTCTCTCATTCACGCTTCTACATTTCTATTATCTGGCTCTTTTAATCTCTGTAGTTTTTGTCTGATGTTTGGGCTGGACTGTCCTAGCATCAAGGAGACTAACTGCTGCTTCCCCATTTCTGAAGCAGGATCAATGGTTGTAAACTTTCGTATTGCCGCTTGGAGCCTATCTACAAAGTCGGTAGGAGACTCTTGCTGTCCCAGTTTAAAATCAGACATTAACGCCCAATTTACTCTTTTGGAATGGCATTCTCTGATCCAAATTTGACTAACTCCTGGCATCTGGTTAGTGAGGCATATTCACCTGGATTGTTCGGATCCCACAGAGGATTTGTGGTAGGTAATAGCATGTCCACATTACCCTGTAGGGCTCCACTAGCAATTTGTCCTTGCATGTGCTTTAGCTGTTCTAATCACTAATTCTTTTCCAGTTTCTGTTAATTCTGTCAGCATTAAATTGATATCACCCCCATCTGGGTCCCGGTTCTTGACTATTAGCTCAAATTGTTTTGCCACTTTACTGGGGTCTTCCCTGAAATTTTTAACCTCTTCTGTCCAACTATTTGAATCACTAGTGGAAAAAGGTACTTTTACTCTCATGGCATTTCCCGTGGAGCCTACCATTTGTCTCAAAGGAGCAATAACTGGTAAAACATTTTTAGTCTTGCTTTTGGTGTGAGCTGTTACTGGAGCCCCTGAGTTCGTTCTCTCATCTGGGTCGTCTGAGACATCTCCTTTCTCACTTTCTAACCTACTACCACTAGGTGATAGTTGAGGGGCCCTGGGGACTCTCCTGAGAAGATTAGATTGTAATTCTAAAAGATCAACCTCACTATCTTCTTCTTCTCTATCTCTCAGCTTAAGATATCTCTGACTTATACTACATGCAGAACAACATCTTCTCATTTTTCTTTTACTTCCATCTTTTTCTAGGGCCAAAACTAAGGGATCTTGTGGGGGTAAATTAATACCACACCCTCTCTGCCACTTAGGCTTGTCTGTCAGAGTGAAAAACCTATCCAGGTAAATAATTTCATTCCATTTGTCCTCTCTTCTTAAAAACAACATTAATTGCAATAGAGTGTTGTATTGTAAGGTCCCATTTACAGGGCACTTATCTTAATTTTCTAATTTCTACAGTGGCCACCATTGATTACAATATTTAATTAAATCACTTTTCTTTAAATTGCCTCCAGGGATCCTTCTGAAATCCTTCCAATGAGCCAAAACACACCCCAATGTACTCTTTTTGACAATCTCTTTACTGATGGTGCTACCCATTCCTGGTGCTATCCAGATGCCAGCACTTTACAGCGAAAATTGTCACTTGTGTTCCTTTCTTTATTCTTATTCCACGGAAACTGCACTGGCGACAAATTAGGGATCTTAGTTTCGACCAGCACCAGTACTCATGTTACAATGTTGACAAGCAATAAACATGGAAGGATCACATGGTCCACTCCTGCACAAAATCTACGTTGTCCTGATCCACACAACAGACAAGGTAACGGAGTACAATGTGGCATAAGCCGAAAACCTTTTAACAGACACAGAGGCAAGAAATGAAAACTTATTAACAGACACATGGAGAAGAAACACTAGTCTTATACAGAAGGCACAAACTGACACAACGATCAAACCCAGAATTCCAAGACCTAGGTGTTACGATCCAATTATTAAGGCTCTTTAGAAATTCCTCTGCCCGAATTAAGGTGCAAACAAAACCATATGCCAGTGACAATAATATGGGTTTTATTTGATAGTAAATATGACAGAGAGAGGGAGAGAAAGAAAGAAATAGAAAATAGGTGGGGGGGACAGAAAGAAAGTGACTGAAAGAGAATTAGGAAAATATCACCACTCCGTGGATCCCAACGATGTTCCGTTGATCCTCTCCAGCTGGTCTTCTTGGTGGTGATTGTCCCCTGAAAAGCATAGAATCCCATGGGTTTATATACCCTCGAGCCAGGTGGCAATGTCCAGGCATGTCCTGGGGGAGGGGGGCAGTCTCTTACAGCAGACTCTGGATCTGTGTCATCATGTGCAGTCCTGTGGTTCAAAGCCTCTGGGCAGAGCTCTTCAGGGGGTCTTTGATGGATTATGACTCCCCCTCAGCTGCCTCTCTCGTGAATGTCCCATGGATGTGCCCTGTGGGGATGGGGGTTCCACAGCTGGGCCAGTTTGTGTAACGGAGGATGGGTGTTCATTGCCTCTCACCAGAGGTTATGCCACACACCCAAAACCTCCTCCTCCCCCCTCGGTTAGGGGGGAAGTCTGTGTAAACCTGGCTTCTGTGAGCTGTGATCTCCCCCCATCCCAAACTCAGCCGGGGACGATTCTCAGCGCAGCTGGTGACCTTGGCCTTTTGTGGATGCATACCTTTCCCTCAGCCTGAGATGACTAATCAATAGATTTCCTTTTATCTAATCAGGAATTTGACTTTCAGTCCAAAGTCCCACTCTTCAGAGAGGTTTCTTTGGTTGTAGCTTCTTTATAATGAGCAAAACTTTATATCAATGTTTGAGGCATGAACTATTTTCAGTCTCTGACAACAGGCCAATACTTAAAGTCATGAGACTTCCTTTTAGGGGACTCTAACCACTAGGGGACTGTGACCCCTTACGTATCAACGTTGGGAATTTCACTCGTGATACAGCGCCCTGTGTGAGTTGTCACACATGTCTTACAGGAGTTACTTAACCAAGACCAGAAACAAAATTCAAAACAATCAACAAATACCTTAAATTTCCTGCAGTTGGTCTTTGTCTACCTGTGTAGAGAGCCAGTGAAGCGCAGAGTCCCTCCAAGAAATTCTTGGGGCGTCCCAAGGGAGTCTGCAGCTCTAGCAGACATTGCAGCCAGGCAGAGAGTTCCTCCTGGCAGGCTCACCAGATTGATGCCTAAAACTGGGCAAGAAAATAAAACTCTTTAGTCAGAGGGCTATAGAGCAGGTATTTGTTTATTCTGCACGGGGAGTGAGGGGGATCTCTCTGCCACAAAACTCACTAAATCTTCTTTAGCCTTAAGTTACGTTTTAAAAGTCCATCCGTGCAACATCACAATTACAACATATCATTAGAATACTCACATTTGCATAGAGCTGTGTCATGGTTTTACAAGAGTTTGTTGCTTCCGTGCATGGGTCAGTTCCTTCTGTGGTGGTAGTCAGTCTTCTGATGGTCTTTTGATGAAGACTTTCGTAGTCTTCCTCACATTTGAACTTTTCACTCTATCTTCAGCACATGCCTGGTGCTTCTTGTTTTTCAGCCTAACTTGCTTTTAGCTAATTTTGCAGTTTGCAAGTTCCATTAAAACTTGCTACCTTGCTATTGATGGCACATGTTACCTCACTGGCTTTGTTATCTTGCTCTACTCTCTTGCTTGCTTTACCTGCACATGTTACCTCACTGGCTTTGTTATCTTGCTCTACTCTCTTGCTTGCTTTACCTGCACATCTTGTTACAATGTTACCTGTGGTTAACTTTTGATTACATACCACTTGAGTTTAAACCCAGGGGCGCCAGCCTGCGCCCCACACGCTGCTCCCTTCCCCGGGAGCTCTTCCCCAGGCTCCTCTGGCCCCGCGCCGGGTGGGTGCCCATGGAGCGCCGGCCCAGCTGGGCTGTGGGGCGGGGTGAAACTGCGGCTCCCCCGGCAGCACCCGGCCCTCTGCCCCCTCCAAAGGGGCGGCCGGCCGGGCCTCGGGGCTGTGCGGGCAGGGGAAGCCAGTGCTGGGCGCAGGGAGCGCCCGGCCGAGGGGCAGAGCCCGCGCCAAGCCTTCCCTCCTGGCGCTCTCTGCAGCTGGCAGACGACAGGAGCCGAGCGGCCGAGCACCTGCGCCGGGCCCTGCCGTACCTGTGCAGCCCCCAGACGCCCCTACGAGAGGCGGCCGTCAGGTTCATTGGTGAGCCCCGAGGCCGGGGCCCCTCCCTGCCTCCCCGCCCCGCCGCAGCTCGGCCCCAGCCCGGCTGCTGCCCCGGCTGCAGCGGGAGCCGGGCCCGGGGCCGTGGGTGCTGCCGCCCTGCCGCAGCCGTGCCCTCGGGCGTCAGGATGCGGCAGGGGCCCGGGCTGAGCGCCGCCGGGGAGGAGGGCGTGTGGCCACAGGGCTGGCAGCGCCCGTGTGGGGCAGCTGTGCTGCTTGGGGCCGTGACAGGCTCTGTGTTCCCAGGGATCGCCGGGCGGCACCTGAGGCGGCAGAAGGAAGAGCTCCAGCTCATCTGCGAGGGTGAGCGAGGGCAGCGGGCTGTCAGCGGGGGCTGGCGGGGGGAGCTGCAATCCCTGCCCCGGCTGCGGAGGGCTCTGCTCCCTGTGCGGGCGAGGGGTGGGCCGGGCAGAGCACAGAGAGGTTTCAGGGACATGTGGGGGATCGGTGGCCAGCACCTTCCGGCTGTTCCCGTTGGCTCCTGCTCCCTCCTGGCCATGGCAAGAGTGGGTGGGATGGCCCTGGCGGGAAGGGCTCCTTGGATTCCCGCAATCCGGGCTCTGACCGTGGCTCTGTTCCTCTCTCTTCCAGCCCTTCAAGCGCTGAGGAGAGACGACAGCCCCTCCCTCACAGGCATATTTGTCCAGCTGACATTCGAGGAAAAGATCTGCAGAACTGCGTTCATCTGCTTGATCCAGAAGACCGAGTGTCCTTAGAAGACCTCCAGATGCCATTGAAGATGGGACCGCCTGGAGAGCAGAGGGCACCAGCTGGAGCTCCAGGCTCAGCTGATGCTGGTTGCAGCTGATGCTGGTCACAGCTGAGCCTGTGGGAAGCTCCAGGAGCTCCTGCCATCTTCCTGCCTGTTGACAGCTGCCTCCCTCCAGCTGTCAGACCCTGCGCATCCCCTTTTTCTCCTCCGAGCTCATCCCTTCGCTTTGCCTTCCGTTAATAAACAGTTTGGCTTCTTCACTTTACTTGCGTCTCTGTGGAGCTGAAGCGGCGCAAAACCTGAGCCCTGGGACATGCAGGCTCCTGCTGCTGTTCTCTTCTGTGCTGTGTTTTGTGCAGAGACAGAGAGGAACAAGGGCAGGTCAGGCTGGAAAGGTCCCTGTCCTGCAGGTCCAGTTCCACAACATCGTGGAGTTCAAGGTCTTGCTGAGCACGCTGAAGGGGACAAGGACCCTGGGTTTTAGAAGAGCCAGCCATGAGGGATGCCATGGCAAGCATCCGCAGAGGGCAAAGGAGCTTGGAATGCTGGAAGTTTTAATGAAAAGCTTTCTGAAAGCACAGCAAAGGCCCATCCCTGCACAGGGACAGGAAGAGGGCACAAGCAGAGACCATCGTGGCTTAACAGTGAGCTTTGGCTGTGCCTAAAAGCAAATGAAGCAGCAGCAGCAGAGTGGCTGAGACTCAGAGGCGCGACCATCGCGGTGTCTGGAGCGCTGTCAGGCAGTGCCTGGATCCTGGGTGCGGTTCTGGTCCCCACAAGGGAGGAATCGCAGCCCCTGCCTCAGAGCCAGTCCGAAACCCAACCAAGCGAGACCAGAGGGAGGGGACCCTTCCCATCTCACTTGGGCATGGCTGCAAAACAGCCGCTGCTTCTTCCTGCGCCTGTGTTTGGGGTCTGCTGACCCCAGAGCCAGCCGGCTTGTGCTCTGTTGTCCGAAGAGTGTTCAGAGCGGGCATGAGAAGTGCTCCGTGCACAGCGGAGAGTCCTGGAAGGCGCTCACAGGAGCCTCCTGCGGGAACAGGGCTCTGCTCTCTGGCTGGGAGCAGCCTGGTTTTGCTGCTGTGACCGCAGGCAGGAGTTGAGGCAGGTGAAGAGGCAGCGGGCAGCTTGTGTTTGTAGGGGCCCGGGGCTGCGCGCCTGAACCGACACGTGGAAACAGAGTTAGGTTAAGGAATTACATTCTACCAAAGAAGAGATAACTCATTCTGTGGAGTGAAAGAATACATTCTACAACTATAGACAGTACCTGTGCACTATAGTGCTTCCTTACACTACAGATAGTGAAAGCTGCAACATATGGAAGGTCTAATGTAAAATCAAATGTTAACACCTTTTTTTTCTTAAAGGCAATTTAAAGGAGATTAAGATCTACAAATGCATTAGAGAATACATTTTCTATCTCTACCTTTAAGACAACCTTTCCACTGCTGATAGATGATAGGGTTGGAAATATCTTAAGGAGAAAAGCTCTATGCAAACATATTTCCTATTTTTACAGATTAGTGTGTTTTTCCAGTAGCTAGGTAACCAGAACCACTTTCCTTCAGCTTGTTGGCCTTTGGACTCTCATTTTAAGTAGAGAAAAAGTAAGAAATAAAAAATTGGGTTAATAGATGTCTGTGCTAAAGAGACATGTGCACAACTTTGTCTCTTTGAAGGTGGACAAGCCCCTGCAGTTAAGACGCACTGTGTAAAGCCTTCTGAAGCCACTGAAACTTGCTTTGTTCTCTTGTTGGACCTCTTTGGAATTCTGCTTGGGAAAGCCCTCACTGACAGTTTTGAGGCCACAAGTAGATTGAACTGCTTGTTTAGTCATTGAAGTGCAGAGGAAAATGCAACTAGATCCTCAGTTTGACCTTGAAAAATGAAATGCTTTGAAGTGTAGGATTTGCTTCACAGCAGCATTGTAAGAACTGTGTCTGCTGGGCTTTAATTTGGTATTGTCTGAAGTTCTTTTATCTTGCCAGATTTCCAGAGGACATTTACTATCAAATATCTGAGGAAAAGAAACTAATTTACTATTCCAAACACACTGAAAGGCAACAGAACATAATACTGTGGTTTTGCCACTGACATTAGCTGATGAAATAATAATGATCATTTTTAATAAGAACAGAGGAGATTTTTTTCAGCTGCAATGAGAACCAGGGTAATTCCATCATATCTGTCCTTGGATTTCTTAATGGTTGTACTAGTTTGAAAACAAACCAGTGGGAGGCACTAAGTCAGAATAA
>NW_024581135.1:29176039-29268537 GCF_017639235.1 Corvus kubaryi
TCAACGGCTCCTGAGGATGGTAATAGAATACACTGCAACCCAGGACAATGGTTTTCAGAGAAAAAGATGCAAGCGATTCCAGAGATTTCTAAATTTTGTGCTAGGCTGGGAAGATGCTCATAGGAAGAGTAGATGGTGAGATTTTAATGGAATATATTGTTTTATGCAATACCTTTTAGTTGTATTTTAATAAAGATATAAAAATGTATTTGAAGGACATCTCTGCATATATTTCATCTCTATTAGCTGCAAAGAAAATGGACCTTCTCCTATTAGTTCTGTGTACTAATTTACCATCTTTAAAGACACCAATAAATACTTACATCATCAATAACATTAGATACCAACAGAAATATTGCTTTGGAAATAATTTACTGAAAATAAATTCAAATATATAACCATTTTAAAAGGAAGAATTCAGATGTAAATCAATCCATCCTGAAAAAGAAAGAAAGAGGACTCAATTTCCATAGAAATCAGATATCAAATTCACTTTACAACTTTTAATGGTGAGTGTTGCTTTTCCCTCTGACATTTTAGGCTAGTCCTTCAGGTTCTGCAAGAAGGACTGATGTATTTTCTGCCCAGTGTTTTCTGCTTGGCAGAGCTTTTATCACAGGGATACAAAGCTTTTCTCCCCAGAAAAGGTTTCCAGATCAATGTTTCCAAGTGATCTGTTCAGAGCCCACAGGTGCCAGAATATTGATTTCCTGCTCAGGACCAGAGAAGAGGCGAATCAGGATAAGGTAGGAAGAGAGGGTTTATTTGATGTAGAGAAGCTCTTCCACAGGGAGTGGGGCAGGGAGTGCAGCTGGGCACACACAGGGGAGCAGCAAGGGCTGCAGACAGCAAGGATATTTGGAGGTGTGTGTCTGGTAAGGCTGAGGATACCAGCTGTCCAAGTGGGGGAGCAGGTCCCTGCCCCTACATCTACACGCAGATCCGTGTGCGGGGTACCACTCAAACCAGTGCCACGCCACATGCACATGCAGCTATTGCTGGTTGTAAGAGCTGGGACAAGCCCCTGGTGCAGCAGTGAGGGAGGCAGCCTTTCCAAACTACACCCCACAGCGGTTATTTACACTGGGAACCTAATAAGGTTTCAGAGTCTATCTTCATGAAACACAAAGTCAGCCACCATCATTCTTGTCACAGCAGCCTTAGAAACACGGCTCTGCTCTGCCTCTCCTGCCATCCTGCTTCCAGCCCATTCCAACTCACAATATGCTCCAGTGTGTGATGATCTGGTATTTGAGTTTATCGACAATAGGAGACATTGTGGTCTTCCACAATGAGCTTCTGAAGCCTCACAGCTTTTATTTAAAGGATCTTCATTGTTTTCAAATAATTTCAGTGCGTAAGTCTTCTGTTGCCAGACTGAGAGCTAAGTAGTTCATTTTACATAGTTTAAGGAGTTCTCACATTTCCACGTGGTTTGGCTACTGAAGATTGGAATCTGTGCCCTACTTCCTTATCTTATAACACACTCTATAAAACATACTCTTAGGTTTGCTGATTATTTTCTTTGGCCTATGGAGCAAGCAGTCTGATAAAATGCTGACTTGGACCAAGAAATTTGCAGTGGATGTATGAATTCAAAGAAGCAATTTCTTTCAAACTTCAGGCTGAATGCAAAACTAAATTTCTATCTTAGAATCCTATGCAGTGTGGGTGAAATCAGTGGTGTCCTCATGCATGTGCAGAATGATACAGCCACCAAAAGTGACCCATTTTCCTAGCAGCAGTTGAGCCACGAGCAACAAGTCACAAACAGCAGCAAATAAAACCCCACATATAATCCAGCACTTTTTCCCTGTGAACATGCCCATGGCTGAAGTCTTGGGATGGTCCACTGCAAAGAAATAAACAATGAAATTGCATAAAAGACAGCTTAGCTGTTTGAGAAAACATGGGCCAATTTCAAATGAGTTTTGATAACAACAATGCAACTGCTGTAAAATACACTGCGTGACACTGAACAGCTTGACCTCCGCTTAGTCTTGCTTTCCATAGCTATTGCTCTAATCTTTGGACAAAGGAACATGTAATCTGAATTATTATCTTTAATTACAAAAACAGTAGCAAACCACAGGATTCACACTTACAGATTTACCTCTGGAATCAGATGAGAAAATGCATAGAGAAATTCTTTATAACTATTAAGCAATGCATAGCATACCTCTCATTTTAGGAATTGGCTATTTTTTATTGACTTTGCCTTGAACCAAACCAAAGTTCTGAAGAAGGCTGAAATGGTCAATTAAAATGTTCCATTTTTAGTAGTCCCTTTTTTCTGTTCAGTACTGATCTTTGTAATTCATTTTTCCTGATACTCCAGTGGTTCTCCAGTAGAACTTTCTAAAGATGGAAGATGAATATATCATTCTAATATAAGTTCTTGTAGAGACACACTCATAAGCGCTAGCAAGTAACAAAACCAAACTGGTAATAAGTTCTTCAGAACCACCTCAGACAACAGAAGTCAGACTGTAAACTGAATTTCTAGCGTCCTTGTTGCTAGAGCATGCAGAAGATCCAGTTCCATATTCATCAATGCTCATACTCACCCCTCAGAGCGTAAGGGTGGGGGAAGGGAATCAGGATGTCAGCCTTTGAGAGCCTGGCACTCGAAGCAGAAAGTTGTCATCCGTGTAGTGGATGGCAAGAGGTAATTTAAATGACAATTACTGTAACACAGCCAACCACGTCGGCGTTTACAAGCCAGGCTTAAGGGCCCTGAGAGCACGGATTTCCCCTTTTCGGAAGCCAAGGTCAGGATGCCGCTGTCCTTCCACAGGAACTTCATTCCTATCGCGTGCCCACCCCAACAGTGCTCCCAGGCAGGCAGGTACTCCTTTCCCTTCCCTTTATGGGAAATGCAGAGGGAGGGGAAGGAGGGAGGGGGTAATTCGAAGCTGGACTGCTTGTTCACATCTCATTAACACTCTTTTTGGCACTGAATGTGGCTACCTAGCAAAGGGGATGGGAATGCTGCCCTATTGTTTGGTAAGGGCCTCATTGCCTTGCAGCTTTCTCTGGCTTTTCTGGCTACAAAAAAGAAAGAGAAAGAAAACAAAAACAGCAAAAGAAAAAAAGGAAATTAAAAAAAAGGAAGAGTAAAACAAGGAATATTGGAAAAGGGGAAAACCAAAGGCAAATCTGTTTCTCTGCACTCTTTCATTTGTCTGTAGAGCCAGATCTGCTGCAAGTTAGCAGAAGGTGTTGCACAACTCTGTAGCTAATCAACAGAACTGGTATCCTTTTTATTTAATTGCTCATTAAAAAAAGCAAAATGAAATAGTTTGCCTGGTACTTCGTTCCCAGTCCAGCTGTCTTCAAATAAGCATTTTCCAAGGAATCAAAAGATTAAATATATTTTCCTTATAACTGAGCAGACAAGCAACTCATCTAACACTCACTGTTACGCTATTAACCACCACCATATAATATGTAGGTTTTCCTGTTATCTTTATTACATATTCTTAACAATAACTGCTTTCTAACTGAAAAGCCCCTGTTTCTGACCACCTGGTTTTTTTCCATTGTAATATCATACTGGTTTTTCATGGCTATTGTTTTGTGTCTTATTGGACAAACCACCCTGAACCCTGGAAAATGCTATCCCTTCCACTGTCAGGGATCTTGGAGGGAACCTCAGAGCCCCAGTGATGGATGTGAAAGCTCCTGGGAATTGAGCAGGGCTGGGGTGCTTGTGGCCCGCAGGGTGCTGTGCTCCCCCAGCACTGCCTGCCCCAGAGCAGGAACACCATGGGCGTGGAGAGCTCAGCCCATATTGCTGCCCTGAGCACTGGGGAAATGTGTGTCTGCCACTGCTGACTGAAAATTAGGGTAATCAACTACAGGGTGCATTTCTGCTCTTCTAATATACGCAGCTAATTACATTGAGCTATAATCACCTAATGCTAATTTCGACATGATACGGTGAATGAAGTTACATAGAATGTTAACACTGGCTTAAGGTACTTGGAAAATCTATTTCCCGGGGAATCAATAAGAAGTAGAAGCATTTACTCGAGCATATATATATATTAAGAAGAGCAAATAATTTTTTTATGCTTTAAGATAGAGATTGGTACAGATTTCACCAATGTCAGCTACATTTGAGTGCCCAAACTGTTGCAGTAGTACCTGTGCCGTTTGTGTGTTTTATAGATCCTATTTATTCTTTGGAAAACCAGAAAAAAATGACTCCCATCGTTACAATCAGGTAGGTTCACTGGAATGCATTGTTCAAGCACATTATTCCTCTAGACATCCTTTCAAAGTAGCAATATAATAGGATATTGACTGTATATGAATTGATGGAAAGAATAAAGGCTAGTTGTGACCAAATAATTGAACTTTTCTGATTCAAGTTTTGATCAATAGTGTATTAATTTAGAACTCTGAGCAGAAACCTTTTACCTTTTTCTCCCTCTCACACTTTCTATTTTTGTTTTATCAGTCTCTTATCTCTCAGCATTTAAAAGGGACTCCATCATGGTTCTGTGCAATGAAATGGAGGCAGTGAAATTGTGAAAGGTTACCAAATTGTAACTTTTATATAAAATGTGTTATTGTGTTACTGTAAAAAGACTTTTTAGTTCTTGCAAGATACTGAAGAATTGTGAGTGAACTTTAGAGCACTCACCCTCTTATTATCAAACCAACAGCAAACACCATCTTTTCATCTGCTGCCGTCTGCCTTGGCTGACATCTTTCATGTCCCAGCCAAGCTGGAGGATTCTCAGCTCTAGGCACCATCTCAGAAATGCTCAGCTATATATTTTTGGATTATTGGATTCTGGAAAATATAATTTCTGTCTGGTGGTAGCAAACAAAATGGAAGGGATTAGATGAGACAATATTTTACACATAACTATGTACTTAGTTATTACAGGAATTACCAAGAGTATCTAGATCTAAGCTATTTTTCGATTGTTTTCATGGAAGGTAGGGAAATCGCAGAGCTGATAAACTTCACTGTGATTTAAGAAATCCTATATTCTGTATGTCATAAATTCCCTGTGTGACTGCATACAAGTCATCATGATTGTCAGTTAAGAAAGCCCTGGAGAACCATGTTTAATCTTAAAAATATGTCCTTGTTTATTCAAAAGGAATAACATGTGCTTAATATGAAATTAGTGCCTTTGTCTTTCTAACCAGGAAGGGGACTCTTTCCTTGCCTATATTAATTATATCACTTCAGTTCAGAAGATCACGTTATCAGCCAATTTCTTTATTTTTTTTCTTGCCACTGGAAATGAGGAACTTTGTGTAATTCCCTGATCTTTCTACTTCAGACTGTAATCTACGTAAAATTCATAATTTGTTATATAATGGAAAAGTCATCTAAATGTGAGGCAGCCTGGTGCCACTGTAATACAAGTAATAAACAGCAATATGTCATAATCTAATGGCTTTTTTCTTCTACAAATAAAGTCAGTGGTAAGGTCTTATATAGAGATTCAAAGAAAAAAAAAGACATTATGCTTCATGTATTTTTATAATTAGTCTCACAATGACCTGCAAACATGGTCTAATTTATGTGGTTACCTGATCAAGGGAAATAGATCTCTCTAAGGACTGTGATCTGCAATTACTGGAGACAAAAGTGCAGTACATTTGCTATGCATGCTTTAACTTGCAGTGAAGAGATTGCTTCAATGCATTTTTGTCCAAACCTCTTAAACATTTTATGTAGAATTAATAACTGTTAGGGAAAGAATGGAGAAGTGGAAAGAATTCTTTCACACAAAATACCCTATAGCACATGAATATTTTTAGTTACTATTACATTCCTGTAAATACAGTTACAGGTGCAGTTCACTTTGAAGTTGATGGATCTCACATCACATAGACAGACTGGGAATGTATTTATGTACAAACATCCATATGTGAAATTATCCTGGTCTGGCAGTTCTTTTTATCTATTTATCTAAAATAGCTTCAGATCTCTAAGTGCAAGAATGAGTCATGGAGAGGGCAGAAGAGATGCTTGAAGTATTTTGGTGTTCTGTTTCTGGTCAGAAATACTTTTTAAAGTAAATTTTATGAAACATTATGCCAACCACATGCTGGAAGTGACGTTTTTCCATGAACACAGTGCTCTATCTGTCTCTGATTGGGAGGAGGTGAGAGCAATTAGTGCAGTTTAGATCCAAAGCCAGACGAGATATGCCTTGCCATGTTCCAGAGCTGATGGGAATTCACAAACAGGGAGCTGAGTTCAAGCAGATTTGTTTGGTGTAGCTGAGGAGAGAACAAAACTCATCTGTTGACATGACTTTAGAGCACCGATTCCATATATTCAATTCCCCCTTTAAAAGTAAGACACTGCTCTTTGATTTTAATATAAAATATTGCAGTTGAAGGAACTGAAAGGGGAGCTGGATCTGATCTTAACAATAAGAGAGTTATTCATTGTGGCTTACACTGCTTGTCAAGGCAGCAGGGGAGGGAGTCAGAGACCATTCTAGGAAACCTCTTTTCCAAAATTGTGTCCATGGTGCAGTTTGTGGTCCTGGGCTCTTTTGACACGTAAAGGCTACAGAGTGATTAACATGGATTTCTAGACCTCCATTAGATTCCTAGGTATCAGGACACTTTGAATGAAATTTGGATAACTCTCCAACATAAGCATTCAGATGCAGTACTTGGTTAGACGAACTAAATTTTCCTCTGTGGGAAGATTGCTACCATTTTCTTGTGTCATAAGAGAAAATTAATGAGAGGAAGGACCTCTGCAGATCATTATCACCTTCAAGCACAATTTAAAGAGGTCTGTGTGGGTGTTTTTGAAATGTTTTCAAATGCTTTTACTAACTTATAATAGAGTCAACATTCCTGTCTTGGCAATGCTAAAATTAATTCTTGTGTTTCACTCTGCTTTGCACTTTATCCTATTCTGAATGCAACATTAGCCAGGGGTGCCTTTTTTTCACCCTGATGTGAGGCTGCAGGAGGGAAGGGGCCTGCCAGGAGGGCTCCTGTGAGAAGGGGACTGTGCTCACGTTATTCTCCCGGCCTTCCTGCACTCTTTCTGGGCATCAACATAGAAGTGTGTCGAAATTCGGTCCTTGCTTTTTGCAAGGTATTTTGAGAACCTAACACGGAAAGCACAAGAGAGAAACAGAATATTAATCAAAAAGCTTACTGTTAGCAAAATTTTGCACTACCTGCAAGTTGAAAGCGTGCCCAAAAAAGGTGAAAAGTTTTCGTTTTATCTGTGTGATTTAGTAAATAAGATGCAGTTTGTAGAACCTGATAGTGAGTGATAGTGGGTCTAACTGACACAGAGGTAGTGCTGGGCAGAGATCACTCCAGAAGTTCAGCTGCCACAATAAAGCCTGCATAAAGGTCTTACACTTACTCCACTTCTATTGCTTCTATGGAATACAGATCACTAGGAAAAAAGTGAAAGCAAGTAAGAAACAATGAGGGACTGAACATAAAAACAAGAGGTATAAGACACAGAACATGAGAAAAACACTGTAAAATAATCATTCAATTATATTTTCTTCTTTTCAGTTGATGTAAATCTACTTCTCAAGACGGGAAGGGGGGGGGAACATTTAGATAAAATATAGCACAAGCAGACTTTTTATGTGAGGTCTGCCAGCAGAAAATCAAAAGTCATCTGAATAAAATAGGTCCTCAAAACTAGCCTAAAACCCCAACAAAACAGTAATGTGTTAAACTGACTTCAAACCTCCCCTCACAAACCCCCAACTTACCAGTGAGAAAAGCAGATACTAGACTTTCACTGGGGAGAGGAAGTTAAGTGCTTTTTCCATTTTGGTGGGGTTTTTTCCCTGCTGTGACGCATACAATGCCAAAAGGAAGATGACTTACAAACAAGCATATTCTGATCTAAAACCAGTGCTCTACTCTAACACTTTGAATCTGGCTCCTGGGAGGCCGTGAGGAATTTACTGAAAAAAAAGGGGGATCAAAAATTTTTGTATTTCAAATATTACAAAGTTGTGACCTAGCAAAACCTAAATCCTGCCATTTTAGTCATTCCTCATCTCTTAATCCTCAGGTTGGTCTCAGCTCTTAGCTCATTATGTCAAATAGATTGGGAAAAGTTTATTTGCCTTGCCCATACAAGGAGTAGAATTTTAGGCTGAATGCACACAGAACAGCTATGAAACAGAGATAGAATGATCCTTGGGTAGACAAAAAACTAGGAAAAATTCCAAGATACTTGCTCATGAATATTGTCCACAGTCCTCAAATCTGTGAAATGAAGTAGATAGACTGCTTTGAATAGTTATTTTTCACCTTCAAACATGATCCGAGAAATGGAATTATTTTTAATTCCTCCATTTTCTTTAAATAATTGCAGTTGTAGACCAGACATGAATATGGTAGTGGTATGAAATAAAATCTGAAATTCGAAATAGATTATATATTCCAAGTGGAGAACACAGCAACTGATTTATTCAAAATGCAACCTATCATTAGAAGTCAAGGACTCTCAGAAATATAAGGCTTATGAATTAAAATGTCATTTTTTTCCTTTAAAAGTAGAAATTAGCCATCTTTCTTTTTCTATATATGGTCTGGCTTAATTTGTACAAGCCTTATATTAAATAATACACCTTAATGAAGATAGTTTCTTGCTAGGAGTGTTAACTCATTTTGCCATTGCCCTAGGCAACACTGGCTCTGCCTCCACTGTTAAAAAAGGCTCTATTTTCTAAGGGAAGGAACTGGTATATTTTATTTTACCTGCAACGCTTCTATACATAGAGAACAATTTTTAGAGTGGTCTATGTTTAAATATGTGTTTATCACATTTACAAAGGGGAAGAGTGGGCCCATGATGGCTGTACTTATGCAAGGCTTTAAGAGATCCAGGGTTAGTTTGATGACTTCTGCTTTATTTATGTAATTATCCTAAAAAATGATTGGCACTCGAAGTGGTGCACGGGTAGGATTTAGGCGTTGAAATCCAGAATGACAATCCTCAAAACCTTGGCTTATTTTCTGGAGGATCTTCATGTCATAGTCTCAGAAGAAATATTGTACAAAGGCTGCTTTCAGGTGCTTTTCACTCATCTCTAGAACTTGTGTCAAGCGATGAATATACAGAAATAAGTCCTAGAATCCAACATGCTTTTTGAAGGACTTCCACCAGGAGCTCTAGTAGCATTTTAAAAACTATCAGGTCAGGAGACAACTAGCTATTATTTGGAATTTGGTTACACTACCAAGTATTTTTTTACCCTCTACTAACATAACTACTGCTTTTCATAAATTAGCACTGTACAGTAAATCTTTCTTTAATTAGTTATTTGCATAGATTTTTACTATATCTGATTCACTTTTATAAAGTGTTGTGTTTTGTCACAGTGACCGCCGCTGTCCCCTGCCCAGGCTAGCTCCAGAGGCATGCGGCAGGATGGGGAGCAGCCAGGGGCACAGAGCTTTGAAGCTGCTCCTCTGAAGCCTCTGCTCCACCCTGGGGCGCGAAGGCTCCAGGCACTGCAGCAGTCAGCAGCCCTTGAGGAAGGGAGAGATAAAAAGTAGCAGGCAGGCTTGCCACTGGACGTAACCCAAGATTTATTGACGGAGATCCGTGGGATCCGCGGTGAACAAGCAACACCTGCAGGGTGACCGCACCTTATAAAGAGGGGTTGAACAGGGGCAGTAACTCGATCAGGGACCAATCGGAGGATTAGGAGGGAGGGGCGCCAGAGAGGAGGACCTACACCTGGTCCAATGGTCTTGGTGCGTGGAGGGAGAGGGGTCACATGCCCCAATGGGGCATCAAGGTTTAGGGAATTTCCAAAGGGGGAGGGATCCAAGGGGGCAGGGTCTCAGGGCATTGACAGGAACCATATAAGGGCAATTAGGGAGGGCTTGGGTGACAGGCACAGAACAATCCAGAACTCCGCGAGGGCTTTGGGGGATTGGCAGGGAAGGAGCCAGGACAAAGGGAGGGGATAACCACATTGGGAGCACCGGGGAAGCGGCTTGAATCTGGAGCAAACTAACTGGGAATCAAAGTGGGGAGATAGGGATGAACCATTGGGGTACAAAGAACATACAAAAATACAATAAAACATTGCACCACCACAGTGTTTGTTTTTCCTTGTTGATGCATTAACATTATTAAGAGATTGTCAATGCATTTCAGTTTTGTGCATCAGAAATGTTATTTTTTTAAAATTACCTCATAAATGTTCAGCATCTGTTTAGCATTCAAATGCTAAACACTCAGGAGGCTGGATTTGCTTTCCCAAGTACATTATTATGAGACATAATAAATCATAATTAGAATTTTAGTCTAATATATTATTAAAGCAGTGCTGCTTAACTGTTCTGGCAAATGCCATTGCTGCTGTCTTAGGTCTTCAATGGGCACTATCTCAATTTAATGGGCTCCTCATAAACCAGTTAGGAATTTAAAATTTATTTTTCTTCTACATTTCCTAAGTAATTTTAAGCTTCTGGTACTGTTAAACCAAAGCCTTTTTCCCTCCCAAAAAGACATCTGAAGCTTCAGTTGAACCAGACTAATTTTTGTAAAAATTAATCACCAGTTAATTGAATTTTCAGAAAACATATTCTTGAAGAAGAAAAAGGAAATCAAAAATTACCAGGAAATGTTAGCATTTCAATGTGTATCTAAATAAAGGTTTTGGAAGCCGGGGGTTGTATCATCAGGATTTACAGTGGACTAGGGTAAAAAGTTACAAAACTTTGTGTCACGAAGAGGCACTTTCTAGGAAGAATAGCTTCCCAGTGATGAATACAAGGCCCATGGGCAGAGACTACAATTCAGTCAGAGTCCCTTCCCTGGCAGCAAAAAGCAGTCTAAATTTTCTCTCCCTGCAGCTCAGCCTGTTCTGTTGACAAAAGCCCTGGAAAGCTCTGCGAGCACCACAAGGGAGGTGCAAAGCCCCTGTACCTGCACCTCTGCAAGGGGATGGCCAGCTGGGGACTGTGTCTGCTCTGGAGCCTGGCTGCACCATGTCTTCTCTTTATTTCCCAAAGACAAAAAGGCTGCAGACATGTGGCACTTCCAAAGAAACCTGTATGGCCCTAGGGTGTTGTTTTCTTTGCTTGGTTTTCAGTGAGACAGGGAATCCTAATTCAGTTAGGCTATTTCAAACACCCTACCGATGTAGTTTGTTTGCCAGAGATTTTTGGTAATAGAGAGTGATTTATACTGAACCAGACACCCATTTTCTCTTGGCTGCTATTCAGAAGCATAATTGTTTATACAAAATATTTTTTTTCATTTTTTTTCCTGTGAATTTTAAAGATTCCCTTCACCATACGTAGAGACAAGGAAAGCAAATAATGCTGACAGCTACTGGTCTATAGAGGTTAATCTCTTTTAAATGAAATGTAAGGCCAGACCTTTCTTGTTAACTAAAATATTATTCCCACAGGTTTGCCTATTTTCAGTCTTAAATATCAGGTTTTCACTTAATTGCTTGAGAATATGTATGCTGGAAACACCTATTCAGAAGAAATGTTCTGCAGACCTCCTGCATGCCCTGATCTGCGGTAGTACACCTCATCCATTTAGAGCTGATAATGCCTCAAGCAAATTCCTGTGAAAGATTTTATACTGCAAGGTCCAAAGAGGTTTTTTACACTTGTTAGGATTATCTACTATGGCTTTTGTTTAATGCTCTTACCAGTTTCATGTTCCTAAATAATCCTAAAAGCCATGTTGGGATTCCTTTGCTTATTTAGTTGTACATAAAGTTTTGAGGAACTAAGCTTAGATTTTTATAGGGAGATCATTATATACCCTGCATTTTATTCCTCTTTTTCAGATCCCAAATGTTTCCAGATTAAGTTAAGATACTATGAATCAAACCAATTTAAATAGTGATCATATGTAAAATAAAAGAAAATTGGGCTGTATGAAGTAGATGATCTAATGTTATTACACTTAGTGGGTATGCATGCACTCTAACTCTAGGGGAACAACCAAAATGCAATGCAAAAGAGGCTATTTCCAGTCTAAATTTCTTATGCTTTCACCTAAATACATTCTCACACAGCATGCACTACCCTACTTCAAATTCTTTCCACTGTGTTTGCTCATTTTTTATTCACCCTTTTTAATACAGAAAATTTGTCAAAGCTACAAGAAGGAATCTGCACAGCCTCCCCAAGCATGCAGGACTGAATGAGCTGGGAGGGACAAGTCTGTTTTACTTGTTCACTGAGAACTTTCAGTACAGAGTCACACAGAGAACCCAAAAGAGAACCCCTATAAAGGCATTATCACAAGTCCAGAACAGAACAGAGCCAGGAGGGAGTTGTGGGCAGTGCCTGGGTGCCCAGGAGCTGATTTCAGGGCTATCCAGGGCTGTGAACTTACAAACACCTTCTGTACAAGAGCCTAGGACACCTCACCAGGACAAAAAATAACTAAATAACCAAAAGACACGGAGCATCAGAAGGTATCCAGCACCTCAGAGGTGTAGGTCTTACACTTCATCTGCACTTACTCTCTTTTAATACTTAGGTTTTGCATGTATATTTAATACTGGCATTTTAACCTGTTCTGGTAATTATATTTCATTATGAATAGTACGCCTTTGATTGATAGATAGAGCTGAGACTACTAATTAGGGTTTTGACCCCACTTCCTTTAAAGTGAATGACAAAAATCCCATTGACTTCAAATAGCAGAGGATAAAGCTCTAAAGAAGAAGTTTTTCTTGTATTCATATCAAATAAATTGCTAATACCTAGACACTGCTGAAAGATGATGAGTAATTGTGGGGAGACACTGGGAGTCAAAGATGCCTTACCTTTTGCTACATAGGCTTCAACTTCAGATTTTTTTGGTATTGTAAACTGAAAAGATGCTGTAGTGGGTTGACCCTGGCTGGATGCCAGGTGCCCACCAAAGCCACTCTATACCTCCTCTCCTCATCTGGACAGGGGAGAGAAAATACAACCAAAGACTGGTGGGCTGGGATAAGGGCAGGGAGAAATCACTCAGCAACTCCTGCCATGGGCAACACAGACTAAACTTCAGGACAGTGGTTTCTCTCCCACATTCTCACTGCTCTCTCCCCTGGCTGCAGCTGATTGGAGTTTTCCCCTTGTTATCCCAGAGGGGCTCTCACCCTCACTGATGGGCTCAGCCTGGGCTGGAGGTGGATCCACCCTTGAGCCACCTGGTACGGGCTCCATCAGACACGGGGAAGCTTTTGGCAGCTTCTCACAGAAGCCAGCCCTGTGGTGCCCCCTGTACCAAAACTTTGCCCCACAAACCCCTTACTGACAAGTATTTTCACAATGCACAGGCTTGCCATTTGAAATGAGATCTGTGTCAAATGAAATGAAACCATTTTACAGAGGCATGTTCATTTTCTATTACTATGCATTCCAAAGTATCATGGGACCTTTGCTACTGGCTTCAGCACGTCCCTGAACTAATTCCAGAAAACTGACAGATTTATGGAAAGTAGATTTCAGTATGTTGTTCCCTCTCCCCTTATTTCATAGAACAACAATATTGTATTTATAACATCTTGCTTTCTGTATGCACATATTTCCTTTTGCAGAGAGGAAAAAGTCTATAAACAATGGCCCTACTGGGATGTAGATAAGGAATCGTCCTCCATCAGTGGGACAATTAATTATTCCATGTCAGAAATGAGAAAAGAAAAGATGCAGGACTGACGCATACAGTGCACTTCCCATCAGCACAAAACTGGTGGGGGGCTGTTCAATGGGACTGGTGTGGAAAATACTTTAATTGGTATCCTAAGCATGGAAAAATTTGAGTCTGGTGTTGCAAAGACGTATTTTTCCCACAGCAAAGATGGTACCCAGCTCCTAGTCCTGTTTTGGCCCATGTCACCATTCATTTTTCCCTCAGTTTTGTGGGTGTGCTTTTTTGTGGTGTTGTTACAGCGCAGTCACTCAGAAGCAGGAACAAACAGAGCTTCTGAGATACCGGAGGAGACAGAGAATATTTAAAGCAGATTTATTCATAGAGGCGTACTTTAAAGTTCAGAGAGAAGAACCATTTATGTGTAAATCATTGACTCATGTAGTTTGCATATATAACTTGAATTAAGTATAATGAATCATGAATGCTGAAGTGCGAGTCCCCTCACACTCAGAGTAACAACTCTTATCATTCCAGCCCTAGAATTAATATGGCATCAGTTTTTCTGCAAGAGATGTTCTATAAAATATCAGAAATCTTTTTAAATAACACTGATGTGGGCAAAGTGTTTGTTTATCTGTTTTTTACCATGGCATTTTAGAGACCGCAGCATTTTAGAGAGTTACTGGACCAGAGCTGGGCTCATGCAGCTGCAGCTGGCAGATGTCAGGTACCTAGTGGAGTTCTTCTCTCATTGGGTTTTGGGCCCCTGATAAATCATGCTTGAAATTAGCCCTGGTGGGAGGCACACCTTCAAGAGGATAGATAGCTAAGCTGCACGAGCAAGCTGATAATCCCTTTTCCATGCTGTGGACTTACCATGGTGGCTTAGAAAGTTCCTATTTTGTACTCCTGTATACCTCCACCATTTTCCTGTCCCTGGGATGCTCTCTGGCACTGATATGACCCAGGCCTTGTATAGGGGAGGTCGTGCTCTTTGAGAGGAGTGTCTACTTCTGCTACAGCCTAAATTTCTCTTCTGCAAACAGGCACAGGACCAGCCACAGAGGGCAGGGAGTCATTACCTCTTACCGTGTGGAAATGATTAAAGAAATAATCATGATCTGCACTGTCCAAGTTATGGCCCTTCACTTCCCAGATGAGTTAAATTAGTGCAATCGCAGCCTGATTAAACCACATCTCTTGCATCTTAATTTCCTTCTGGTGTATCTGGTTCAATCAGGCTCCTTCCAATAGATTCACATTTCCATTTAGAGTATCACACCAGCCTTGCAGATCAAAGTGGACATTCATCAGAGTCCTTTTCAATGAATAGTTATATTATAATGGAGCTCTCAAAAACTAATTTAGGATACAGCAGCCTACATAGATCTTGTTTTCATAGCAGGTTCCTTTTAAATAAATGTCTGATAATGCTAAGAAAATGAAAAATGAATTTGCATAAGATGGGGGTTTTTTAAGTCTGCTAAATATATGCAGAAATATATTTATCTGATGGGATATATGAGGGAATTGGACAAACAAAAAGGTCTCTTCTATCTATAAAGATATGTGGTGGTAACCAATTTATGAGAAATTATATATAGTGCTATGCACTTACTGATGGAAACTTAAGAACATAAGTCAATGATAAAATCGCAATTAAAATCTCCTTAGATTATTTTTCAGAGAAATGTAATTGCATTGTTAAGTAGGTTTTAATTTCCACGCTACTTAGGCATATAGCAAAAAAAAAAAAAAGAACTTAATGAAAACATATATACAAAGATGTAGAATTACCCTAGGAGGGTGTAGAAATGCTTTGCTAGGGCCCTGACTGTTGAGCATTTTTTACCAAAAAATGGTCACAAAAGATTGATTTGGGAGATTATTTGTTAGTTTGTGAGAGATATGTAGCACAAATATCTTAGGTGTTTAACAGTATGAATTAAACCAAGAAGACACATAGCAGCAGCCAAGATTCAACTTTTGTTTCATTAGTTTGCTCCTCTAATAGGATGGGGGTAGACCAGAACTTTGCATGAAGTATGAGTCTACTGTAAAATCTTGGTAAATATAAATCTCCTACAGCAAGAATATCACAATGCTACTGTGATTATCTTAGTTCTGAAACAAGCAGAAAAGGATGCTCCAGGGTAACAGGAGAGTATAATTAAGTTGCACAGTTTTAACATATTAATTACAAGCTAATCATAATGATTTACCTATACCATAGCTGGAGGCTTACAGAGATGTTAGAAAACGCATTGTTGTTATTTTTACTACTATCAAAAAATTCTGAAATATTCTGTGTCTGCTTTTGAAGGGTTCTGAGTTTTCTATTACATTCCTATTTCCTATTTCAAAATCAGGATAGGATTTCACAAATAAAAATACATTGCTAACAACTAACAATCAGTTAGAAACAGTCAACAGAGAAATGTGTTTCTAACTTTAAAACATATTTTTGCCATTATTGTATTACTACTACCTTCTCTGAATTCCAGCTGATCTTTTCTGTTCCCTTCTAACTGGGAAGAAAATTGTTAAAGAACAGAAACTGGGCAGCTAAAATTAAATGTTTAGTGTTAGAGGTCGAGTTTGTTATATGCCATCAGTGTATGCTGCTCACATGGTGAGGATGGCTTTGTTATTTATGTACCTCAAATGTAAAGCTCTCACTTTCCAGACAGTCATATAATGGGTCTTGTCCAATTTGCAGCTTCACCCCATTTTAGGGATTTCTAAGTTAAAAAGTTGAATGGTTCTTAATAATATCCATAGTGCTGATTTCTTTTTTTGCACGTGTCAAGGTCTGATCTCATGCTATTCTAATATTTTTATTGACTCTAATGAAGGAAATAAATGTTTTGCACTTTTTGCCTTAATTTGTTAAGATTAAAGATCACACAGCTTTTTACCATGAGGCTGAAATTCAGTTTCATTTCTAATAAATAAGTTGAAGAAATTCAAGACCATCTCCATGATCCAGACAATCCTTTAAATAGAAACATCATACACAACAATTTAAAAAATTCTACCAAATTCAGCAGAAGAAATCAGAATCTCCACAGTCCAGTCGGGTCATGCAGCTAAAGTGAGCCACTTGACAGGCTGTTTATCCCATCGTATTCCTGACTTGTGTCTGACCAGCAAGGCTCAGGGACACCCAGAATTTATTAGAAACAGAGGTCATTCCCAAAAGTATATGACATGCTATTTTCAGGCCACTTGTGTTGGAATAGAGAAAGTTTTTGTGTCAGGTGAGTTAGGGATTTAAAAGCCAGCTAATATGTCAGAGAGGATCTGTGAGGTTTGTCTCCACTGAGGAATTATTACAAGGGTAGAAGCATTTGCTGGGTGTTAGGGCCAGGTAGTGAACATTGCTGAGATCATCTGAAGATACTCTTTGCCTTTGGCAGCAGTTCACACCTTGCTTCTCACCTAATATCACATTTTAAAGTAAGTAGACCCAGCAAGAGTCTTACAATAAATTGTTTATCATGGTCAAAACAGCCTCTGGTGCAGTATCCAAGACACGTAAGTAAATAACTCTACAACACAACCACAGGTTTTAAAGGGTAACAACACTTGATGACAACCAACTGTGCCATATTTGACAAGGACTGCCTCAGGTCAGGCTCTTTGCCTATGAGATGTATAGTATTGAATAATTTGGCTAATTAAACTCATGCCCTTATAGTCAAGTTCTCAATAATTAAGTAATTCTGTCCTGAACTAATTGACTTTCCATTGGGCTGTTCTTCAGGTAAGAACAGTTTTCAGAATAAAATTGGAGCACACATCTTTTATGAATTCCAGTGATTTTCTTTTAAGAGAAGGAACTAATGGTGGTTATTTTTTGTTTGCCAGTAGTTATATCCATGAGGTAAACTTTGCTGAAGTATTAGTGCTGGATACCATAGCATATTGCATGCTTCATTTTTTTTCATAAGTGACCTTATAAAGCATGTGTTTCTGGGATGCTGAAAAAAAATCAATTGCTTGCCTAGCAGAAATTTGAAGATTTGACTCACAGATACATTCTTGATACACCAGGGAATGTTGAGAATTACACTAGACATTAAGAACAAGATGGTGAAGGTATGTTGAAGCACTAACCCGTACAAAATAATTTTTAATCACATATATTTACATTTTCTCAACATCATTTTCCCCTGACCTTTGTCTCTCACATACACCTAAGTTAATAATTTAATGTTTACTGATATTAGTATTGATGGCATCACTGCTTCTGCAATCAGGGGATAAACCAAGGTCTTCCAAAGTGATTGGTAAAGTATATTTTGTGACTTCAAGATGATTTAAGGAGATCTGTCCATCAGATGGTAAATGTTTAACTCTGGCTGCATAAAGATTACTAAATTAAGCATCCAAAGAAGTACTCATAAGTATTACTCCTTTTTAGAAAAATCATGACCCCCATGTGACTGCAGGGTAGATGTCACTGCTGACAATGTGCTATGAATGTGAAGTTCCTCTTGAGAAGTCCACAAGGTGAGAAGCAGTGACACTTAATTTTACGGGGCAGTTTTGCTGTGTACGTATTCATGCACAATACTGAATAGATAATGACACACTCTGCATCTGATCAGCCATGATACAAAAGCCAGAGGGAAAATTGTGTAGCTATAAGGATGAAGTTCCCAAGTGTTTTAGTTTTGCAGCATTAGTGGTATTGCTGCAGATTCAAAAGGGATTATTCTTGAGTTATCGCAAATGCATCAACAGCATTAGAGTTGAGGGTCCAACACAAACCAAAGCAGTAATTGTACATTCCTGTAATATTTACACAAACATAAACCCATAAGCTTCATCCTAAATTCGGTTTTAATTATAAACTATTCAATAACTAACTGGTATTTCTACATGTATCCAAGCTCACATACACTAAAGGCTATAAATTTACCATTCCCTAAGAGCAGTGTCCCACCCTGTAAGAACATCTGAGCTGTGCAAGAAAAAAGAACTTCTGTTTTCAAACCTTAGGAGCTGGCATAAAACACTAAATTAATATTCAGATGCTATATTTATTATACATGACAAGAGATAATAAGGTGTTATTAATACATAATAAGTATCATACATAAGGAATGTAATGAAGATGCAGTCTCTGACTTTAAACCAATTATATCATTTCACTGTTTTATGTTGTGAAATTTGCCCAGATTTTCTAAAGAGTTCAAAAGGAATAGAATCAATACTACTTGAATATTTTGTTTTGTAGATCTGATGAAAATGTTGCCGATCTTTCCTGTGAGTCTCGGTAGTATTTTCTAACTGAACTCAGAGAGAGATACATGAATATACTGCAAGCCCATCTTTCCCTTTAACAGAAGGATGTTTTTGCAAAAAAAGAAAATTGCATGTGGGACTGTACCCGCAGCCCAGAAGGTCTGAAAGCCAAAAGGTGAATTCAGAGCTACACACAGTGTCTTATGGAAGCCTTATTATATGTGCGTGAGAATGGCAGTATTGTGGATGAGAGAGAATACTCTGTTTCCTCACTTCTTGTTCCTTGAGTAGATTTTTCAGTATTTCTTTTCATTAACCTTTAATTAAGATTTTAAGACCCTGTAGCTCATTGGAGCAGCTCCAGGTTCCAATAGTAGGTAAATATTAATATTATTCATCACTGTCATTCAAACCTAATATTCTTTCGTACCTCTGTTGGTGTTCATATCAAAAAAGCATCCAATTGAAAGTGTTATATTGAACTAACAAACGAGTTTGCCTGTGGTAGTTCACGCTAAATATTGAGAGGAGGATTTATCAAACCTGCTATATTGAAAAGTTGTTGGAAAGGAAGATGCTGCTTGAAATAAGACCAAGAACGAAAATGTGTGTTGGGCTATAGTTGCTGTTAATAATTATTTTTATGAGTGTACAGCAGTACATCACACAGTTATAAACACAGTCATAATGTCCCGACAGCCATGAGGAGCAACAATGTCTCAGATTGTGAGGGAACTTTATCTTGAAAGATCCCAAATGTGCAATGGATGGAGCAGACTGCAGAACAGACTCTTGGAAAAGAATGTGTCCCCTTGTTAGCTTGCACGAAAGGAGTGTTTAGAGACGAGGACCTCCGCCTAGCCAAGAGATGCAGAGTTAATCCAGAAACGATTAACTGGGTGTGTGCCTCAGGGCACACAGATGATTTAAAGTTCTAAGAGGAATTTTTGAGCAGTGTCACTATAATTTTTTGACCAACACAATAATGTTTGTACATGTATTGACTTCCTTGGATTTCTCTCTCACATGTAGAGGAAAGACAAAGCATTCCCAAACAGTTCCCAGTGCCATAAACATTCCCTAACATCTGGACAGAGCAGCACAAATTGTCTACGAGAAGAAAGAAGGAAATGTAAGAAGCAACCAGGATATCATTTACTGGTCTTGATTTAATGAATTTAAACCTGATCCATCCTCTCTGTCATACACGAACACAATTTTCTGGTTGTGGCATTTTGTGCATTGGCAGCATCTGTTGGAGCTCCAAAAAGAGTAACAGCCTTATTTCAGTTTATACATATAACTTGAGATGAAAGCAGCTGAAAATACACCACATGCTACAATGCCTTTCTTTCTTTCTTTCTTTGGGGAGGGGAGGAGACATTTTCTTTCAGCCACGGGCTACACTAGCTCTCCTAGAATAGTCTGGCACTGGTGGGAAGTGAGAGGAGGAAAATGATAGAGAACATTGCAAAACAGAGAAAGCCAGGGAATTTTCTGTCACTGAACCAAACTTCTCTGCCTCCTTCTGTACCTACTGCCTAAGATTCTAAGGAAAAAAATTATAAATAAAAACCTGTGCTAAGCAAAGTAATCTTCAACTGATGCTGAAAATGTCTGAGATGCTGCAAAGCTACAGAAAAAGAAACATGGTAATTTAAAACAAGCCATACAAGGAGTATGGAGTGATTCAGAAGTCTCTTGTAAATCAAAGGTCTCACTCTTCTGAGTAGATGATTTTCATTAACTTTTTTCCTGCATGCTTTTAAAATGAATGACTCAGCCTATTAAGATCAAACAAGGAAAAGGAGGTACTGTATGTTTAACTTTCTCTGCTATCTATGCATTTATTAATCCCGTGCAGAAAATAAAATCTTCACATAACCTGAGCCACACACCGTTAGACAACACTATGTTTTGAATTACTACACAATATTCTATTATTAGACAACACTATGTTTTTAATTTTTAATTTTTTTTTTCACTTTTGATTTAAAATTTTAGCAGAAATATTTTGAATAACTGAAAAAATGAAATTTTAACGCATTCCTAAAAGCTATTGTCTTCCATAGATAGGGAAAATATTTTAAAAGGATGTTAGCATTTGGGTTCCCTAAAACTTCTCTCTTAATGAAAATTTCAATGGCCCTAAGTAGAGTCTATCCACAGAAAAGAGTCAAACAGTTCCAGTATCTGCTTTTGCCTCCATTTGTGGAAATAGATGCCTGGGGACAGCTTCTGTCAAAAGAAATAAACCTCGCCTGCCAGATAAAAGTGGGCAAGCAGGAAGCACATTAAAAGCAGCATCTTGCACTGTGAAAGGAAAGTGATAAGAGCTGATCCTCGCGTTCTATGGCAGATGATATGCCTGTAAATGAGCATTTGGTTAATAGCACCTTATCTCATCTGCAGAGAACCTATCTGGACAATATGATTGAAGGGTTTTTTGCTTTGTAGCAGTGTTATTTTCTGTTTTAAAGAAAAAAACCCCAGTTTTCTGCATTGGCAGAGCTTGGACTTCTCTGATGAAGAAGGTTGGCATTGTTACATTTAAACAGGGGTTTCATTGGTAAGGGCTTGCATATACAGGGGTTATTGCTCCTCCAGGCAAACTCAACCAACCTGGATGGGTACCCGCTGCCTGAAGCCTTGCTGGCTGCTGGTGCACTGCTCTGGAAGTTCAGGGGTGCTCAGCATCCCTCCCCTCAGTGTGGAGGCAGACGACAGCCATGATTTCTGAACAGCCAGCAGTGTTTAAATGGGAAGAAAATCTCATATGACTCTGCATGTGGTCAAAGAGCTACCTATGTCCTGGTCAGTTATGCAGCCATTTTTAAATTGGCACCTTTTGAATACAAAGCTGTGGAAATGACATATCCAAAGAAATGTGGACCACTGCCTTGTGTGCCACTGCCAACTTTTAGAGGAATCCTTGCTGCCTGTTGTAGTTTGAACTGCCGAGGCTCTGTACTCTGAGCCAGGGCAGAGTGCCTCCTGCTCCCCCACCGTGGGATCCCCACCAACAACCTGCTGCTTCAGCTCAGCGGGACACTGTCTGTGGAGCTCATTCTGGAGTTTCTGAGTGATGGGATTCATAACCCCACTGAAATCTTCTTGGAAAACAAGATCTCGTTTTATAGCACATAATATATCTAAGAAATGGGCTGTTGGGAATTCATTAACATTGTAAACTAAAGAGGTTTGCAATGTTGTGAACAGTACCAGATGATGTATTTTAAAACCATGTCAGGCTTAAGTTTGGCTGAGTTTTCCTCTTAGTCCTTTGGGAAAAGCTCCTAGTGTCTAGGCAATGAATAGTGAAGTCAGATGACCAACAGCAATCTTCTCTATTGCTGAAATGAACCAGAAGTATATAATATATGACTAGTCAGGGTGTGTGGCTTTTAAGCTGGTACCAACAAGAATTATTCTTGTCCCTTTGGAGGGACAGATAACATCACAGCTGAGATTTTTAAATCTATCCCCCGCTCATCTCTCACTGCAATTTGTACTGCTCTGGTTTTCTGTCTAGACCCTTCTGAGCAGAGTCCAGCTCACTGAGCATTAGTCAGTTAATGTCATCCCTGGCTCTCTGGACTGTGTTTTATCTTGAAATGTGTGTGAAAAAGTGGACAGTGTGGGCTAACCTGTACTTATTGAGGCTGACAAAGCAAGAGGAAATTCTGTTGAAGGAAGACATAGAAATTTAGCATGCAGATGACAGACAGAAGAGATATTAAATTCCCAGGATTGTGTGGCCAGTGATGTCTCTCTTTCTCTGACAAATTCCCATTTGTTATTTTGCTTGTTGCCCTTTTGATGGTAATTTGCTTCCTCACATTGGTCATTCTCAGGCCTTCTGATGACAGGCACATTAGAAGAGGAGTGCAGAATATTTTTCTTAGCCTTTCTGGGCTCCTGGGCACTTCCAAAGGCGAAAAGAGTAATGAGAATTCAGCCTTGTTTTTTGCTTTTTTTTTCTTCTGAAAGTGCTGCTTGAATGCCACGAGGAGGAAAAGCGAGCGCCTTGTTTTAATTTCACACACTCACATATGTGCACGCAGACGCACACACAAACCCTCACAGAAGTAAGAGAGTTATGCCTGCAGGGTTCAGGCTGAGCTGAAGAACAAACTGTTTTAATGAATATTTTGATCAATCTTGCCAAGTTGATTTAGAGTGTGAGTACAGTCTGGGAATTTTTCTCATTAGTAGTGAACTTCATGTTAGAGGAACATGGAGTGGTGAGCTCATTAGTATCAGCCTGCCTGTGTCTGAAGGCGTACACGGTGACAGGATGACACAAGTGACAAGAGACAGGGGCTGTGGTGCTCTATGTTAAAAATATCCTTCGCAGGGCGGCTCTGAAATATTAATTTTACTAACATAGTTCTTACAATCAGTTACCAAGAATTAATAGAAGAATGAGTAGAGTTGAAAGCATTTCCCTAAAAGGAAATCTGCTGACTCCTATAGTGAAGAGTGAAACAAATACTTAAACGTCTGCCTTGGATCAGCAACTTGTTTGCTGCAAAAAGGAACATGCAGCAGATGTGTTACACAAGAAATCACAGCTATTTCTCTTTATGGAGCAGAAGCATACACAAGATTGCCAGAAAGGCTTTACCTGTAATAGCAAATAACACCTGTGCTAGCAAAACACTGCTGCAAAGAAATAAATTAATAAAAATAAGAGCAATAATAGGAGCAGAGATGAAACAGGCAGACCTGTGATGCCACAATGGACTGGCAGCCAACCTCATCTTCCCTTGACTGTAGCCAAAGCAAGGCAGCAGCTCCAAGGAGCCCTGGAGGGGCCATGACAGAAAAACCTGCCAGCTGAAAACATTCCCTCCAGCTGAAAACATTCCCTCCTAACCCCCCTGAGTTAGTGGCTGCCTTATGGGCTGAAGTATTGGACTTTATGTTCTCTAGAAAAGCACTTTATGCTCTCTAATGTAACGAGGTAACTTCTGATTGTACATAAAAATGTCCACTCTTTCTAAATCCTGCTACATTCTTGACCTCAGTGATACCATATGGCAACAAGTTCCAAAGGTTAATTATAAGTTTTGTAAGAATGTCTTCATACATTTTAAATCTGTTGCTTTGAAATACTTTTGAATATCCTTTTCTTCTTCTGTTGTAGGAAAATTTATACAGAAGTATAGATGCTCTACAATATGCAATTCTTACATTTATCTCAGCATTTCCCTTCTGCTATGCTTGAAATAGCCCCAAAATTGCCATGAATTGAGTATTTTTTAACATCAGTTTCTTAATCTCACAGCCTCTGTCCTGTCTTTGAAACAGGTAGCTCAGAAATCAGTGTGTCATCCCAAGAAAAGTTATTTATTTCAGCCCTTTTCATCAGTGGCATTTTACATAAAGGTGGTTCCTTTTTTGCTACATCCTAACATTTTTGTCTTCCCTTACACTAAGACACTCACAGCAATAGTCAGGATGTTGCCTTGTTTATTTTTTTTCTTTCTTTTTTTCTAAGTAGCTGGTTTGAATTTTGAAATTCCAGGTGTGAATTTATGCCAGGTATGCAAAATTTTTTTTAAAAAAAGGTTAAGGAAGTGTATTGATCTTTCTGTTCCGAGAACAATGTAGCAAACAAAGAACAACCTTTTTACTCAATGTCTGTGATGAAAATGGTTATAATATGTGGAGGTGTTCTTCCAGAGATAGTTGCTTGTTTGGGATGGCAGCCTGTGACTCTCAGCTTGTCTTTGAAGAGAGATTGAGGAATAAACACATTCATTTTCCAAGTGTCTGCAAATCAAAGGTAGTTCTTGGTCAAACTCAACTGAATTGTTTGGAGGGCAGTGATTTCACACTTGAATGAAATGCTTCCTGATCTTTCTAAAATGATATTTTTATATTTTAATAATCAAAATTAATTATTGCTACTGAGTGTTCCTTGACTATTATTCTGATTTTTTTGTTTTTAATTTTTAATAAAAAATCAGTAATGTCACAATTTTCTGGTTTTTTCACTGTATAACAATCCTCATTCTGTTTTATCTCTGTTGCTGTGTTGCAATGCTGTGCAGTTTTGCAATGTTTTACTACTCATATTATTTGTAATTGTCAGTTTCTTAGCAGGTTCTGGTGCAACTCCATTTCTTGTCCTCTTTGTGACAGATGCCTTTCCCCCCACAGACAGGGTTTTTTTTTGTGTGTTATTAGCTTTGCATTAGACCTGTTTTAAGAGCACCATAAAAAGTTATGTGCTACAGTTTTCAACAGTAAAAAATTTATGCACACTGGAATTATTTATGTACTGTTAATTGATGTGAAACAATTTGCAATTCTTTTTTCTCCATAGTCAAATCAGTAATTATGTTGTAAACAACCAAATCATCTGCACTAATAACTTAAACATAAATGTATATACTTTTAATGATGAAAGATTTTTTAAATCTAATTTAGTTCCCTGTGATTTTAGATACTTAATTTCAAATACAACCAGGTTTAAGAGAATGCACCAATAATTAATTTTGAGACAGGATCCAAATCATTAGCTTTGATTTATATGTAAAACTATCTGGGTTTAAGGATATACAGAATAAATCATTTTTTTAATAGAGTATTTCTTTTCTATAAGAAGCATACAGGATGATTTTTTTGCCTGTGTACTACTTAAGGTGAAGTTATCAGTGTGATTTCAGACATGCTCTGCATTCTTCTTTCACCTGTCAACAGACTAGTTGATGTGTTTGCTCAATACAACTACAGCTTTAATCAGAGTAAAAAAATGTAACTTGACAGAGTGTAATTATTCTAATTGCTGTGGAAAGACAGAGAGCTAAATTATAGGAGAAACTTGATTTTCAAATTTAAGTCTGTTCTAGAACTGCAGTAAGATTTCAGACACCTAACAAAATTTTGAACTCTGAGGGCTGTCCTTTCAAATCTACAATAACTTTTCGTAAAAGGACCCATCCAATAATGAAAAACAATTCTGACATATGTGAACACTTCTAACTTTGCAGAGATTTGGTTTTCAAGCACTTTAAGGGTTGCTGTTGTACAAAATAAATGCCAAGCAGCTTGTTCAGCAACCACACAATCTTTTCATTCTCATTTTTCTACCCTTAAACAGTTTCTCTCAGGAGTGGACCTATGTTCATTTGACAGTCACACTAAAATGAAAGTAATTTCAATGGATGACATTCCTCCTTCCACCCCTCCAAGATGTTTTAAATTGTCAGAAAAAAACCCAGAAGGAGTCTTTGGGCTTCAGGTTGCAAGCAAACATTGTTGAATGAGATTTTTAGATAAACTTTATATTTATTGCGGACTGGGACATACTGGAGCTTTATCAGATAGCCAAAATTGTGGGCCACTTTCCTGTGTTTGCCAGGAGCAAAGTCCTGCTCTCTTGGCCCATAATTCAAGAGATTTCTCAGGTGTGTGTGTGTGCTTCTGGCTTGAGCACGAACATGTAAGAGCTGAGCAAGGCCAGCATTTGCACACCGAAGGCAGGAGCCCTTTGCTGGCCCTTCCCTGTCCTGCCCAGGCGTTCTGACACAGCCCCGCCACACTGAGTGCCTGATTTACATCCAGATGTCTCCAAACCCATGAGCCAGCTGCAGCCCTGTAAGGGCACTTGTGGCATCTTGGTTTAGATTCTTATACCCTGAATGAATGTGTTTTCACTTTTTGACAGCTTAAAAATCCACAATTCAAAACAAAAGACATCTGTTCTCAAGGACTTGGAGACTTTTCCTGCCTGCAAATATTTGTTCTTAGCTCCTGCTCTCACCCTGGCCACAGAGGGCTTGCTCCTCAGGTAGCAGGAGGCTTTGTAGCTCTATTAGTTGTCACCATCAGAAGACAAAAACAGGTTTTATTTTTTGTCTTTTCCACACTGTTTTTGTTTGAAAAGAGAAGCTCTGGGAATTTGTTTGACATCCTCAGAACACCAGAGGAGGCACCATTTTCAGACTTTATGGCACATAGTTTAAGCTGTCACTTAGGTCACATAGCTTAGCATTTTAGTAGTCTTTTCCTCTGATAAAAAAATTATTTTGAAATCTCTGAGTTCAGAAATATAAAAGAGACGCAGAAAAGCACAGAAATCTATCCCAAAGAGCTTATGTCCCTAAGTGAAATGGAGTAGGTGAGAAGTATTTTCAGTTCTTTTTGACACTTTCCCTCCAATTTCTTTGATTTATCATCTATTCATGAGAAGGCAGGGCCTGATACTGTGTTAAGGCAGGCTGCACAGTGCAAAGGTTTACTTCTAAGTAAAGCTGACATAATTTAAATAATTACAGTTGAGAAAAAGCCCAAAACCTAAATCAAGTCAAAACAGATGGGTTTTTAGGTGAAGTAGCTTTGGTTTGGGGTTTTTCATTTGTTTTTTGTTTTGTTTTGTTTTGTTTTTTCCCACAGCTATATTTCTAATCAATACTACTTATAGAAGGGCTGTAATTTCTTTATATACTGCTCCAGATAGATAACAACCACAAGAGCTTTCACATACTTGGGGGACTATTTCCACAATTCTGTGGACAGAAATTGGCTACAAAAATAATCTTAAAGCCATTTGAGTAATCTTGCAACTGTTAGATCATTACTTGGTACAGAGACTGATGGAAAAGGTAGCACTTTTGTTCAAGTTGTCAAGTGGCATCTGGAATCCCTAAAGAACTTGTTAAAAATCAGTTTCACTGCAGATGCTACCATATAAAATTGCTTTTTTTTTTTTGGTAAGAGAAATGGATCATAAACTTTGAACATATTACCCAGTCACAGAAAGAGTCACTGCTATAATTACTAGCTTTTCTCTACATGGAAACATGGTAAGGAACACTGTTTGAAGCAATATAATTGTCAGTGCCTTTTTGAGTGACACAAGCAGAGTAATCTCAGTAGAGGTTTATGTATGTGCTTTGTTTGTGGTGGGAGGCAGGAGCATAAATGAATAAAAAATCAGCAGATGGGGGGTCCTGTTACTGGTTGGTTAAACCCTCTGGAGCCCAGCTGGCAAATAGAAGAGCATTTCTTCATGAAGTTGGTTTTCCAAACCAAGATGCAACATGCAAACAGGTGGTGGTGGTGGTGAATACTCCAGTATCTTTCCTGGAAATATAGTCTCAGACCCTGTGATGGTCTCAGTCACTGGGTGAGGTGTACACTAATTGCTAGAAAATGTCCATTGTAATTAAATATTTAGCACCCTCTGTTCAGATCAGGCTGAATCAGAATAGCTCCCTTGAAATGAAGTTCTTGTCCCATGACCAATGTTACTGTACAAAAGTGTTCCTTCTCTGCCTTTCCCTGGCCCCTCTTCCACATCCTTTTCTACACTTCCTTGGCCATGTCTGTCTGAAACTCATCAAGTATTGCAAGTGATTCAGGCTGTGATAAAAATTAGTGAAACTGCACCCCTCAGTGAGCATGGCAGAGAGCTTTCAGGGCAGGACACCTGGGCACCAGACCATTAAAGCCTGAGAGGAAACAGCCAACAAATTACTGCCTCTGCAAGAAGTTTGAAATGTTTCATTCTAGTTTCTTTCACATATTAATGTTGCACTTAAAGCTGCTCAAGCTTACAACATCTTTTATTGAAAGGTTAAATAAGACACACAGAAAGATCCCAAGCAATGGTTTATCTCTCTTTATAGTTGTGTCATATGGGTTTGTGTTACCCAGTTGCAAGGCTTTCTAGATACAATTTATTCACAGTGAGTACTTAAAGCTTCTTGTCACCTTTACTTTCTTGTATTTATGCAAGACTATTCAATACAACATCTGCATACATGCTTCCTAATAGCTGCATCTGTGGATCTTTGGAAGTAGTTTTTTGCATTGTAAGATGTACACAAAAGGTTTGTTGTTGATCACACATATAATTTCTTTAGGTCAACACTTCTCTTTGTAAAGAGGTTCTATAGCAAAACATATTTTGAACTCTTTTTTTCAGGCACTAATTTTCCTTTCAGTTTAAGACATGGTTTTTAAATTGTAATATATCAACTATTTGGTTTGTTTCTAAAAAAAAACAAACCCAGACAACAACAAAGAAAAAACAAAAGCATACACAATCCTTTAGCTTTAATGAATAACTGAACAATATGGGTCAGGTGAGGAGCTGAAATACATATTACAGAAAAATGCTTTGCTGTCCGTCCAGGGTCAGAGCAACCACCTGAGGTAACTACTTTTTTTTTTTTTTTTTTTTTTTTTGCCATGCAAAACTATAAAAGCTAAACAAAATTGCAAAATACAGGAAAATCCAACACAAATTATGGTTTAGAGCAAACTAAAACTAATTGTTTTTCAAAATATCACCCATCTTCAAGTAAGAACCAAGAAACTGGTGTTTTTAAAGCCCAGACAGCCAGTTTTGGCAAGACAGCTATGAGAAGTGCTTGGAATCCCACACTCAAGGTACAATTCTTGTCTTGTTTCTGCAGTGGTGCAAGAGGTAAGCCAGGGCTTAGGGCTGACCTAGTCAGGCATGAGGGCAGGGGGAGATGAGAGGTGGGCTGACTGGGAAAGAGCACTGATATGTAGAATGTTGAGGTAAGCATGACTGTGGGGAAGGTTAGAAAGCAATAAAAAGTAAAAATAATTACTAACAGAAATGTAATGTGATGGGAGAGATAACAAACTGCTCCAGGGTCTCAGAAATTCTGGCTCCAGTGACCTAAGGGTGAAGCTCTCAGTGTACCTCAGGACCCTATGCAGCCAGGACGGAATCTGAGTATCAGCTGTGAAATACCACGTGGTGTGCCAGAGTTCACTGGGGAATGGAGGGATAGGGATTTCACAGAACAAGTACCTGCTCCTTATGGAGAAGAGTTGAGAGACTGCAACTTAAACCTTCCTTTCTCCTTACGTGTGTGTTTGCAGTGTGATGTGCTGTTCTGTGCTCAGCATGGGAATTAATAACATCCTTGCTGTCAGTTTGGAGATTTCACAGTGTTCCACCCCTTCCTTTCAGAACATTTAATTATGTCTCTCAGTCAATAGAAAGGACTTCTTAGGATTATTAGATATGTCATTATATTATTAGATATGTTTTTGAGTATATGAGCAGAGCTATCATTTTGTAAGTTTGTCAGATGGCAGGAAACAACTGAGAATAAGGGAAAAAACACCAGTTCCTGCCTCTATATTGCTCATATTGCTGAACTAATTACCCACCACTTGTAACTGGGGAATTTAGAAGTCTGAGTATAGCTAAAAAGCCTTGGCACTGTTTAGAGCAACCTTCAGCTGCCATTAGAAAGCTGTGGGCAATCCAGGACATCCGCACTGGAAGGTTGGATAGAGATCCCAAAGAGCCCTGGCCTTAACACGAAGTTCTGGATTTCCAGTGTGCACTCACTGCTGGTGGATGGATATTTGCAGAACATGAACAACAGCTTCTTTATAAGTTAAGCAATAAGCAAAAATGTAATTCATAATTGTAGTTTCTTCAACTCAGAATTAAAATTATCATGTCTTTTCCACTTTTATTCTACAGATTCTACTTCTACCACAGTCAGTGATGTTAGAAAGACATCTTTTACAATTGTATTTTACAAGGCAACTGAGTGCCAGAGCCACTGTGCAGAGCCCCTTGACAATTGTAGAGACATTTTCCTCCAGAATATTGAAATATGAACTCATACACGTGCATTTTCCTGGAAGCTTATCCCCTAGAACTTTTAAATTAATGCTCTACTCTGATCACCAGGTGTCCAGTTTGGTAAAGCCCTGTTATATACACTGAGTGTGAAGGCACACAAGCGAAAATGTGACTCCCCATCTTATGAAGAAGAGTTCTGTGTGTGGGATATTAGGACCTGAGTTAGTTTACACCAGGGCAGAACAGAACCCTATCAGAAGGTGACACAGAATAGATTCTGCAGAGAGGAGCCATTTCCACCAGATCTGCTCCATATCTTTTCCATACTATGACTCTGATAGCCATACACTGCAATAAATCACTCATCACAAGAAGCACTATTTCATTCCAGAAACATTCCATCCCACACTAAAGGATGGCACTGAGAAACTTCATTGACAATCCTTCTAAATTTATCTTTTTATTCTGTTATTTTACCACGTTGGTTTTGGCCTCCTTAATCCCATCTCACAGATTTAGACAAGTATTCTTTTATTCACTGAGAAGTCAAATGGGGGGTAGATTTTTTCAGGCAGTGCAAAGGGTGAATGATAAACATACACTAGAAACATAAACTGGGCCAGGTATTCATAGCATTAGCAGATAAATATGAATAGATCCTAGCTCTAACAAGGGGTTTAGGGTACCTGGGTTTAGGGTACCTAGTTTTTAACTATCAGCTTATCTACAGGAACATATTACTGTAAATACTAAAAGTTCTTAACAGTGTTTTTTTGGGCCCCTGCAATGCTCTAAATTTATTTTTGTCCCTTTCTCCTTTGCACTTACCATAATATTTGCTATAAATTGACCAGACTGTATCACAGAAATTCCAGGCAGAAAATGGATAAACAGCAAAAGCCTTAAGGCTTCTCCCTCAGCTCTGGAACCACCACACATGCTGTCAATGTTACAGCCTTTTGTCAGGAATGGGCATGTTGCCACCACAGTGAAGTTTCCATAACCAAGGTGCAGATGTGAGATGAATGGCCGAGATGAAGGCCCTGGAGTGCCTCGAGAGTAAACTGCAAACCGCCAGGAAAAGAAAGGAAATATACCCAGGTATGTTTGTGCCCAGGCACACACACTGATATTTCTCAAGGTGGACTGGTTTGATAAAAATTATGACCTTTTTTCCTCTATCCTATTTTATTTTCCAGTACTAAAAATATTGCAAGTGCCTGAGGCGTAAGTCAGAGCAAACCTCCATTATCACTCCAGAGACCTGGCACTTTGCTCATTAGGCTTCTTAGGATCTAACTGAGTGACCTTGTTTGGTGGGAAGGCACAGATGGAGTCTGTCAGTAAATCTTGTTAATGTAACAAGTATTCCTACTGTTAGATGAGGTTTGCACCTCATACGAATGTTTCTAGCCCGACTAAACAACCACTATTCCCTCCCTCCAATGTCAGCTCCCTTATTTCATACCACCAGGTACTCCAGCATTTGTTTTTACTGTGAATTACCGAAAAAAGAACATCTCGCTGTGAGTGTAGGAGGATCTTTCTCTCAAAGGCAATCATGCACCTCACTTCTAGAAAAAGTGATGTTTTCTTTTAAATTTGGACATGTTACCTGATAAACACAAAAGCCTTCTTCTGCTGTGAATCTTTTCCTGAGCTTGAGAAATACTTTTATGATAGGAATTCAATTTTTTCCTAGATTCGTGCTCACCCAGTTGTACTAAACAATATAAATAACTGATACATAAATAATAAATTGAAGGTTTATTTATGGAACAATTTAAAGTGGTCTAAAATTTTAGGATGTAGCCTATTTAGTTTCTGTGAGAAAATAAAAAGCTGGTATTAAAGTACATTTGGCTTCTAAAGGGCAATGCTAAAAATGTGACACCACTTTGGTTCGATGAATGCCTTTGGGTAAAAGAAGAGGGATGCAACAGTAACTGAAATATTTAAGTAAAATTCAGTGTTGTGACCCAGAACACCAGGACAAATTTCATGCTCTATAAGCAGCCATATTTTCTAAGTGTTTTCCATTGTTGAAGTACAGCAGCAAAGCTAGGAATGGTTGAATTAGGGACTCCCATTTTTCGGTTCTATCTTCAGATTTATTTACTCAGTTTCCCATCCAATTGCAATTGTGAAGACATTATTCCAAAGCAACAGTTTTGCATATTTTGAAATGATATTCCATCCTGGTCTGCAGATGAAAGAATCAAGCTTGAAGTCAGAAACTGGGATGAATTTCTGTTGTCTCTTCCATAACCACTTGGTTCTATAGGCTAGTTCAGGACTCCAACACTCAGAATTTTGAGCCCAAATAAAAGAAAAATAAGTGTTCTGCTTGCCTATGCCTGTCCCTGCACAAATGGCTGACTGCAGCGGGGTCTCTGTAACACCTGATGGCTTGGATTGCTGAGAAGGAAGAAAGAGAACAGACAGAAGCAACGACACTACTTTTACTTCAGCCTTCCACCCCTCATCCCTCTCCTAAAAGCCAGCAGGGTTATGCATTTGAAAGCCAGCACTGTTCACAGCCTTACTAAGGTTTATAGTGCCTGTTTGTTTGTTTTTATATACGCTAATTTATCTTATTCTGTGTGTATTTCTGCCAAGTTCTTATTGCTTCCAAGATTCCAGCACTTTTTTGTTAGTTAAAACTTCTCTTTGCTACTTGCTACTGTAGGGATTATAAAAAGAAATTAAATTTAAGATACCAAAGATCATCGCAGGCAGAGGAATAACACCTCCCTGCAAGCTTAATTAAAACAAGAAGTTGGTCTGATAACAGATAATATGTTGCTAACTAGGCACCAAAGGTAGGAGCAGGCCTGCAGAAAAGGACATACTATCATTATTAAAATCTTTATGTTGCATGGAAGCTGGTGTCCAAATCCTGATATCACAGGAATGGTAAAGGCTTCTCAGGATCTGATGGGAAAGAAATGAGCAGAATATGTTAAACAGATAAATAAGACAGAGGAAGCTGTTCTAGGCAGAAATATGCTGGAAATGTTTGTTTTGACGCAGAGTCTTGGCAAACTGTTGTCAACGTTGTTGTTGGTAAGGTTTGAATAACACTGGCTCATCTTGATCTTGGCTTCAGGTTTTTAAGCAAGTGAAATTATGCCTTGGTATGATCCATGACCCCAGAGATTTGTGTCATTTTCCTATGCCTGTGCTAAGAGGCTAAAATGTCACCTAATTTGTGTTGCTTGCTCATTTGAAACTACTCAATAGTGTTAGAAATAACTACGTCTGGTTTTGAACAATACGACTTTAGATAGTTCCTTGGGTAAAATCCTCCCTCAGTACGTGCACGGAGATAATCGGCACACTTCACAGGAAATATATCCTGGTCTGCAAATGAAATAATAATAATAAAAATTGTTGGAAAATATATTTTAGATTTGCCTTTTCCTTAGTGAGGACTAATTAGGACTTGCATGTTGTGAAGATTTCTCTAAGATGTGAGCTGATATTTGTGCCAATTTTGCACTCTGGAGTAAAACGGAAACTGTGCAAAATCAGCTTTATTATTTCTGAGGTCGGTAGGTCAGGATTATCAAGCCCTTTCTTTCACTTGTCCCTGTTCATTTGAGCTATTTTCTTGTGAGAGTGGCTCTGTATTGCAGTGATCAGTGTATTCCAGGTGTCCTGTCCTGCATCACTATTACTGTAGGTGCCTGCAGTAATGAAATAGCAAGCCTTAGCAATTCTTCCTGGTAATAGTTTGTTCTCATAGTTAATTGACACAGCCATGGAAGTAGAGCCTCAGATTGCTTCTGCATCTCTGTGGACGCACTCTTAGAGAAAATATTCTTGTCCTAGGAAAATACCATTCCCTTCCACTGATAGGCCCTGCAATGAAAGCCTGGGGCAGCTGGAAGAAGTGAAGCCTGAAATTCAGATTGCCTTCATTTTATCAAAGCAAAACTACTATTTTTTTCCCCAGGAAACTCATAAGATATTTCCATTGCTAGTTGATTTTACCCAATTCATCCTAAACCATCCAGATTTTTTGGTGAGGTGTTGCTTTTCATTACATGCAGATGCAATTTTCCCTGAATAAAAAATCTCCATTTGTACTGTCTCATTATTGTTTTTTGTTTTAGCTAACTTGCAAAATTTAGAAATGAAAACACATTTAGCAATGAATAAACTATTCTCAGATGTAAAACTTTAATGCAAGGACTCTACTTTTTATCTCTATGTTGAGTTTCTGTATAGAGCCATACTTGACAAACACTTGAATGATTGAAATGTTGGTTTCTCAAACACCAGAGCAAGAGTGCCGCTGATTATGATCATCTGGAATTGTCCTGGAGCAACATTTCACTTCACAAGGCTGGATTTGCTGCTAACAGTACAAACTTATTTACTGTTTATTTGTTGAAATAACTGTGCTTATTTCTATAAATTGGGATTAGGACTATTTTATTTCACATCAGTAACTGATAGTTCACAAAATACCCGTAAGGTGTTTTCAGATTATTAAAAATAATAGGTGAAATGAAAATTTATCATGCCATCACTAATTTAACCATCATTCTTTACCTTCCTACAGGCCACTGCCAACACCTTTAAAGCAAGCTCTGAAAAAAAGGTCTATGAGCTGCTATTTTGGAAGGTTTCGGATTTCATTTAAATCCATGCAAATCCAATGTAAGACCATTAAAGTGTATGGATAATTGAAAACTTTCCATGGAAACTGTTTTTTTATACAGGGAAAATAATATTTTTTTATTAAATTAGTCCTCCTTCTTAAAAAAAATGCAGGCAAAGAAAGAAAAGAACAATGCTGTGATTTTCATAGGAAATTTTAGCAAAAAGTGATCTAATATTATGTTAGTATCACATGGTACACAAAATCATCTTACCAGGAATCTGGAGCTTGATAAAGACTGGCATCAGCTCCAGTGTCCTTGATATGTGTCATGGCATGGATTATTGCTCAAGTCAATACAAAGCGATTTCCAGTCAAGGGAAACAACTGTCCATAGGTTTGTTCTGATCCATCTGCATCTAACATCCCTACAGCCTCCCATGGACTTGCAGCTGCTCAATTACAGTCTAATTGCACGACCTCTGCAGAGCGACACCCAAGGGGTGTTCGCGGTACATGGCGACGTCCAGAACAAAGCAAACACGGTGAAGTTTGCAGTTCACACGGGAAGGGAAAGCAGATCTTGTGAAAATAAAGATGTCACAGTACGATATGAGTGTCACATATGTTCGTGTTTACAAAAAGTCTAGGGTGTTTGTAAGGCTCTAAAATGCCCACTCTGCCCTGACACTTTACCGTGCCGTGAATCAAATCCCTCCTGATGGGAGAGAATTTGCTGAAAGTCCTTGCAAGGAGTTTCAAAGGTAAACCAAGGCTTTTCCTTGAGTTTCAATGCTTCCAGATAGTTGTTTATTAAGTCTTACCAGAGGAACAGAGCCACCAGCGTGACCCAGGTACAGCATAGAAGGAAGAAAAGTAGAATGAGTCTAATTATCAAGATTTACACAGCCTTTTAAAGATATTTTAACCAATAGTTACTAAAAATGTACATTATTTTCACTTTCCTACCAATTATTCAGTAACACGTGCAGGAACTGCAGAATTTTCTATCCAGTCATTCCAAACTACTTTTACTGCAGAACACGGAGTAGTAGAAGAAGGAGAAGAAGGTTTAGAGAACAACAACAATCCTCCATTTTGATATTTTTTACTCTTATCTATTTACTACAAAGAGAAGCCCAAAACCTCTAAATTTTTCACCCTGTGACAATCTTACATAGTAGTCTATCACCTAATTCACACCACTGTATTTTCTAGTTCCTGTCTGACCGTTGGTAATTTTTTCCAAGGTTTGAGGTTAAAACAGTGTTGTTCAGGGGGGTAAGAACCCTTCAAAACAGGCAGAGAAATATTCTCGGCACTCTGGGTTCCTACACTGCCCCATCAACTTGTTTTAAGACACACAGAAATACTGTTTGTTTCTTATCTACAGGAGCAAGAATAAACCAAAGAAAAGGAAAATAACCAGTAGCTTTTACAGCAAAGTTCCTGGAGAATTTCTTCATTAAAACTAAGCAAACATCTTTTAGCAGTGCTAGTGTGCTAGACAGCATCACGAGTCTTTGGGGAAATTGGAAGGCACCTTCAGTCTTCTAGATATTCCAGGTTTGGGAATATTTAATATAATAGAAACTGGCTAGAAGTAGTAGTTTTATGGCAGGTAGCTTTCAGACCTCACCGTGCACTACCAAACACTCCTTGTCCAGGGAATACTCCTTTTTGTCACACATACTGGTATTGTGGAATTACAGGAAATCAGTTGGACAGAGAACTTCTACCCAATTCCCAGGTCTGTTTCCTATGATGCTTCAAATCAGGACGAATTATTCCATTTGTTTCTGGCAGGATGTTGTGATCGTGTTATGCCAAAAGGTTTGAAGAAAGCTCACTTATAATACACAATTTATGGTGCAGCTTTAGATATTTTACTGCTTATTTGAGAAACTATTTGGACAACTTGCTATTCACTTTGGAAAAACTTCGTAATATACATTTCTTATTACATCCATCTTAAGGAATGCCTCAAAGCAATTACTGTAACTTAAGGAGCCAACAAATAATATATATATATATATATATATATATAAATTATGCATACATAAGTAAGACAACAGAGAGCTAAGAAAATAATTCCACCAGTCTATATCATGTTTTTCAAGATTAATGTTTTAAGAGAGCAGCACAGTTTTCTTTGTGACAAGGCTTTTCAACCTGCCCAGTAAGATTCTCCTATGACCTAGGGGTAATCCATGCAATTTGAAGAAACAGGTGAAACACAAAAAGACAGTACAGTGGAAGTCATAGACTGACAGGGAAAGAATCTGAAAAATAGCATTGGTAGTGCCCATTATTATCATCATTTCTACCACTGATCTAACATAGACCATGATTCTTCAAAATATTAACCATAAGCTACATTTTAAGCACATGAGCCAATCCTTCTTTCTTAGAAAATATGTTTATTGCTTTTGTAGTTACTAAGACTCAAGCACACACTTTAGATGAGATTACAGTGGGAAATAGCATCTTCTGGAGCTCTTGGTTCAAGTGTTTCTACTTCTGATTATACCTCCATTCCCTCTCTTAAGAAACCCTTATTATTCAGAAATAAATCCGTCCAGAGCATTCTTGGAGGTTTTTCTATGATAAATGTTATAGAAGGGCAGATGTGTGCCATGTCAGATTGTTGTAAAAGCATCGCTGCCAGGAACTGAAGTTTAGAACAGGAACTGAACCCTCAGATATCACAAGAGAAGACAGTTTTGGTATCTGGGCAAATTTATTTTAAAACTAAGAAAGTTGTTTATGTAAAATGCACTAAAATACTATAACTGACAACAAAACATACTTTCTCATATTAAAATTTCTGAGCCAGCTTGAGATTTAAACAAAATTTTCAATTATTGCTATACGGAATATGACATTCCAGTCACCTAAGTGGTATAGGGAAAAGAGATGGGATCATGATTTCTTTCTCCAGGTGTGACCCCATACCCTCAGCTTGCAAATATTTCAAGCTTTTTAAAATAGAAATGATAATGTGTCTTATCTATTTCCTTCTCATCCTGCAGCTAAACCAGTTTGATTGTCTTAGATGCTTTTGCCTCTTTTCTCCTTGCATGCTGTGTGGAAGAATGAGGAAATGTAGCTTCCTTGGCGCATGGAAAGAGCTGACAGAAGTGTTTCCCCTCCAACTTGACATTTTTCCTAGAAATATTCTCTTCCACAGTCAGCTTGGGGACAACATGAGTGTCTCTTTGAGCCCCCAGGGTTTGTGTCTCCTATCAAGAACTGTGACCAGAACAGAAAGACTGAGGCACAGGCAGCAAGAGACAATCCCAAACTACAGTTTGGGTGTTGGTGTGCTTTCCTTAAGCAGGATTGGATACTACAAGAGAGTGCAGAGACTGGAAGACAGATCTGAAGTGATTACAGCAGGCTGCATTGCTAAACAGCCAGTCACATTCCATGAGGTGCAGTCTTGTATTCCTAGTTAGTTGAAATTACAATTCCTATGCCTGGAATACAAATGTCTTAACACAAGGACAGCAGTACAGTCTCACCAGGTGCTGGAGGACTTTCCACAAACCACTTGGCAATAGCTTTATTCTTTCCTGTGCAAATGTTCAGGTTAGCCCCAGCAAGCATGAGCTTTCAGTACCTACTCTGGGACTACATACTACCCATGGAGATGAGGATTTCTATTTAAAATTGTACTGTGGGCAGGACATACTGGATTCCTTTCCCTCTGTGCATGGGCTAGAGGAGATGAAATCTGACCACTTCCAATTTTGGAAACAGGATCCTAAGTCAGAAATCGTAAAGCCAGTCCTGAGTGCTGCTACTGACAAAACAAAAAAAGAAGTCAGGCTGCATGCACATGCTGAAATGAAAGTTTGCAGTTCTTTCCAGTGACAGAGAACCTGTGTGACTCTTATATCAGTTGCATTTGGCCAAAGCAGAGGAGCACTCCTTCCCAGTGTTTACAGAAGCCATTTATAACATCCATCTGCTGGTGAGCACACAACCCAGGCTTTCAGCCTTTTGCTCTCTGTAGGGAGCTGGTTTGAGTCAGTCACCTTAGACTGAGACAGATCAAAGGTGTCAAAGTCTGGAGGCCTTTCCATCACTCTTCAGGAAGCAGCACTCTGAGCCAGCCAGGAGTTAACCTACAGTGCTTCCAGCATGTATGCGATTCCAGTAATGCCTTTTATTTTGCATAAACACACATAAACATCCGTACCTTTATATAAGCCTGGCTTTGACATATCCATTCAGTACTCTGCCTCATGCTTCCCTGGTCTCTCCCTCCAGCTTTCATGGACAAAGCACCTGACTCCCTGGCATTCTGCAGAGCCACTCTCCCCAGCCTGCTGAGTCTGTTAAAACAACTCTGTTGTTACTGTAGCCCAGAGTATGTTTTTTCTCTCCACGGGGAAAGTCTCAGAGACACGAGTTATTTCCAAGTTTGAAATTGTGCTAGATACAGTAGGTTTTACAGGTCACCCACTACTGATTAAAGAGAATCGCTTTCCTTCTATGCTACAATTTAATCCATTGCTCCTTACCAGCTCTGTACCTCCACTTGCTAGGCCTGTTATTACCTTTTCCCCAACCCTTTTCTACAGCATGGAAGATATCCTTCTATCTACAGATAGAAATGGAAATGCTTTTGCTAATGCCATTATATGATTTTCTTATGAATAGGGAATATATTCTGATTAAAACCCTTGACATTAAGTTTGGAATGATCTACCAATCAGTTTTTTGGATGACAAGCTGATAAAAGGCAGCATGTATCTAAAGAGTTTACAATCATATCCCTGTGTTATCTTAATTAATGCAGTAAGACCTGTGAAAATAATTTACTATTTTCATAAGATATTTACAGCTGACCTCATTTCTCCATGGCATTTTAAAAATGCATTTATTGTGCTGCATCCAGTGTGCAAACTTAAAGAAATCCTCTATTACAGAAGAAATTCACATATTGTAATATTTACTTATAATAATTAGTCTCAAGGTGTTCTGAGAGATACAAACCAAAGGAATAGAATGAGAGTCCATGAAGACAACAAATGAGTGTGGTACAAAAAGTTTTGCTAGTAGTATTTATCACAATTTTCACCAGTGAAAAGGAAATAAAGACCTTCTACATCAACCATTCCTGTTGCTATTCCTTTTTTAAAATTTGTTTTCCTCTGGCTGGTGCTTTCAGTTTGCTCAGGATAGAAAGAAAAAGAAGAAGAAAGAAAAAAGAAGAAAGAAAGAAGAGAGAAGAGAGAAGAGAGAAGAAAGAAGCAGAAAATTCTGCTTTTTACTAATCCAGTTTTTTAGCATTTTCTGGACAAAGGTGACACACACTTTAAATTGCATGAGCAATAAAAACACATTGCTGTGGACACTGGCAACTCATTTAATTTCAGAATTGTAAAAAATACTTGAATATAAGAAGTTAGAAAGTACTCCTACTATAATTTATTGATTTTAATAGAGATTTCTGCTTCAAAATGGCCATTCCATTAGCCAAAGTGCTGATCTGACTGCTAACCAAGCAAACAGAACAAGCTATTTCAATATCAGTAAGATGGCCTCCTTTTGTTTTGTTCTTTGTGGGTTTTTTAGCTTATCCAATTGACACATGATCACAAAAAGGCCCAAATCCATTAAGTGTAGTTATACTGTCCACACAGACTATTGGAAAATCTTGTAACTACTCTCTGGTACTAAGAATAGTAAAGACATGAGAGATTTTGCCGCTCTACTAGATTTTTCTCATCTGAGTCAGGCAATTTGGTGTGAATAAGACCGGCACATCCACAGGCAATGGGAATGAATCAGCCCCACCTGTGAAGCTCCTTGTGAGGATCAGGTGGGAGGAGAAATGCTCCCAGTGTGGTCACACAGGCTCTGGCTTGGCTTCACAGGGAGCTGCAGCTGCTCCTCCCTCCAAGCTGAGCACCAGGATTTCAAGCTTGAGAGCTGTTCTGAGCTGTTATTTGTGACCAGGTGGAGTTTATTTATGCAAGGTGGGCCAACTCACAGCCTAGCTGCTAATCAGGTTCCTGATTTTCACAAAGTCAGCTTCTTTTCCATCTGTCTCTAGGGGCTGCACTGGTGCTCTCTATTGTCTTTCATGCTTCACAGAGGGACATTTTTAACATGGCCATTAACCCAAAGGCTGGCTCAAAAATTGTGCTTTTCTGTGGAGCATGAAAAGCAGCTGGGAAGAGCAAAACACCTATGGTTCCTGGGGAAAACCTGGCAGGTGGTGAGAAGCCGAATCCTCTTTGCACTGAAGTGAAATATCTCAGATGGAGCGAAAGGACAGATGGAGTAAGATGGAAAAGTAGTTCCAATGTTATATGGCACTGAAGTTTAGAAAAGAGTGATACAGTACTTAGCAAGAAGCCACCAATGTGACTGGACACATCAAGGGAGGGCCAACATTTAAAATTTACATCTCACTCAAACAAGATGGTGTGAAGCCAGTATAAGTCTGAATTCTACCTGGCCCTTCTACAGTGTAAGATGCTAAAGTGTATCATACCGCAAAAATGTCCCTTAGGTCTTGGGATTGTGGTCACATATGGACTGAAAGAATCAGGACAATTTTCTCACACCTTGCAACGTTCCACAGGAATCAGCAATAACGTGTTACACAAGGAAAAAAAGAAGAGTACATATTTCAGGCAACACTTTGTCCTCCATATTAATTGTAACAGCCTCCCAAAAGATTTGCTCTTTACAACTCGTATTTTCATGCAATTCACCACACACTCTTCATATTGCTCTCACTGCTCTCTTCTTCAACAGCTTCCTGAACACTTAATAATCTTGACTCTTGACATTTAAGAATCTGTTTTGCTTCAGAAAAATACCAAGCTCACCCCACTAATCACCATCTTGCCTACCTCACTGCTCCCTCTCCCACTTATGCCCCAGATGGGCCCTGGAAATTTTTCTGTATGATTTTTTAATTTTTCCTTTTTAAGCTTCCTTATCTAAAAAAACTCAACCAAATTTTATATGAAAATCACTGATTTTCTCCCAATTTTCAAGTCCCAAACAGTGCCAGATACTATTTCTTAAAACTGCATTTAGTTTCCACTGTCACACAGCTATTCTCCAAAGCTGCTGTCCACCTGCTTCTCAACCTTCTACGTGTTTTTGCTCTCAGCTTTTACAAGTCTGGCTGCTTTTCCATAGTGTCCTCATTATTATTTAAATTTCTCAGCCATGTTCTGTGATTCCTCCTCCAGCAAGTGCTGACAGTGGGAAGAGAGAAAAAGAAAAGTCCAGTGCAGCTGTTCCAGTCTCCTCCCACTCCCTTCTCCTGGTGATATTCACACCTTCCTCTCTTCACAGAGGAGACTTTCAAAAGTCTGTTTTTTCCAAAACATCATCAGATGGTTGCTTATTCACAGGAAGACTGTGTGGAAAATCCTATGGGATACACTGCAATAACAGTTTTATCTATTCTGGGATTTAGGAAGCTTTCCCTTGCCACACAGGATTTTTGGGTTCATTACAAATACAATTATGAGAAATGTGTGTGAGCTTCTGTGGTGAAGCTGCTAGAGGTCAGGCAGACCTGTCTCCTGAGCTTCAGATAGTAGACCAGGACAGAATTTTGAATCATCACCCTTCAGGATGTTTTGTTTTCAATCCATGCCTGAATCCAATCTCAGACCTGTGGAATTCCTATTTTCAGACAATAAATCCCCATGACCCACTTCACCACTTTTGCAACTTACCTGGTAAATCAAGGCAAAATAATAATGAGTAAAAAAAAACGTGACAAACATTACCTTTCAAAACTCTCAGATATTAATCTGCCTACTACTGAAACCAACACCCAGTTAGGTTGTTTGTAATGCTAAAATATTATATTTATCTACATACTCATGCCTACTTGTACATCTAATCATATATGTTTGTATAAATATAATTTTGCATGCAGACACTCTATACAGGTACAATAAAAGTACTCAAAAAGCACTTTATTTACGGGTTGAAACAGAATATTGAGGTGTACCTGAGTCAATAAACAAGCAAGGGAAGCTGTGTTTTATGTTGAGGAAGGGTTTGATCCTCTTTTGCTCGTGTTTCTTGTGGGAGCGGTCATTATTTGTTAGCTCTCTTGATCCTACATGAAAACAAGTGAAACTTGTGAAAATGAAAACAAAAACCCAATTTTCTACAAGTTTCAACACATTTTGTTGCTTATGCTCTGTTGACAGAGCCAAGTAATTTTTAATTTTGCCAGTGTTTGCAGGCTTATTTCTATATTCGTGTTTTGAAAATATGATTACAAAACCCAGTTCACTGGCTGTGAACATTTCATCAAAATTTTGGTTCTCAGAAGCAGTTAGTCCATGCTCAGAACTCAATGGACTCCAGTAGGAGCTGGGAAAGGACTGGGTTCTAGATTTCCAAAAAGTAAAAACCAAACTAGGTACCAATAACACTTTGTCAACGTTTAATTTTTCACATCTCCCATTTTAACCAATTTTGGTTTGAAATACTGCAGATGAATAAAAGCAGTACGGTGTTTTTTACACAGGTTGCTTTCTACTGGACATGCACATGGGGAAAGTGCAAATGGTATTTCCCTCATTCATTTTGGAATTTCTGTGAATTACACAACTGTGCTTACGGCATTCTAAATACAAATGACAAGAGTGAGCCAAACAAACTCTTTTGGGATGCTCCTCGTCTTCCTGAGCTGGTTTTATTGATACACAGGCAGTGTGGTCCTGATTCAGCCACTGGAGGTTTAGGAAACATTCAGCCAAAAAGTTTAAGAAGGAGAAGCCAAATATCACCTTGCATTTAACTAAAGTTGCTGATAGGTTATGGGGAGGTAAGGCTCCATAAAAGAACACAGCTCTGCACCTATTCTCCTACAGCCTACAAAAATTAGTTAAAGATACATTATTATCTAAGGAAGAAAAAGACTTTTCAATTTCCCGTTCTCCCTGACAAACTGAAACAAAAATCCCTTGCTACTGATATGTGAAATTTGCCCCCCTGCTGCTGAGGTAGAATGATGTCTGTTTCCTGAGATCAGAGTCTGCTGTAGGCTACCATTCCTACCCTCTACAAGTAAATTGGCATTAAAATAAACAGCCACGTTAGTCTGTCTGTGTCTCCCCTTCCCACCAAACCCTCTCAATTGGAAGAAACTGAAGAACATGGCATATCCTCATTAGATAAACCTGCAAAGTTCAGGGACTGACTGAAATCTTCCTTCTCCTTTTGTTGCAGAAGCTTTCTTTGAAGCAAAAAGGCAAAAACTCCAAGCCCATCTGTTGTCAGTGCTCTTTGTGAGTCACTGAGCAGCAGATGCTGAAAGAGCTGTGTTTCTAAAGGCAACACCTGCTGCTGAACCTGAATTTCCAAGCCACAGCATTATACACGTATAGAGAGAGCAGCTGACCAGGTATGTATCACTAATAGCCACTCTTAGGGTAAAATCAGAGAGAGATTGTCAGCAGGAAATTGTAACCAAAAGCGCTGGAGCCACTAAAAATTTACAGTAGTCCAATGGCACAGAATTTCTTCAGAAAGCAAAAGAATTGCAATTATTTAGCTTGCTTTCTGTTATCATTAGACAAACACCTTGAAGACCACTATAAATTTTTCAACATGTGCCTGTGTCTCAATTCAGACTCAAATTCAGTGCTGTCTTAGGCAGAAATTTCAGGAAAATGCTGCTTCTGGTTGCAAAAGCAACATATAAAATAATTAATTCTCCCCTTCTTTATGTACATAATGGGTTTACACAGTTATCATATAAAACTGTTTACTGAACAAATTCAGCATAAAACCAAATATTTCTCTCTTTTTGAAAGGAGAGAAGGAAAGTAAAGATTATTTCTGAACTGGAATCAATTTGTTTGTCTGACCTACAGTGCAACAATCAAAATTTTTATAATAATATTATTGATATTAATTTTTATATTATACTTTTTTATTAAACACTGTAGAAGTCAATAAATTTTAGTACGTGGCAGAAAAAGAAAATAGCAGCACAGACACTGCTTTATGGTACCCAGTTTCAAAGCAAACGTGTTATAAAACTTTGGCCCTACTTGCACCTACTCATTAGGGTCCCATTCCCCACCCAGCCTCCCTGCTTGCCTGGGGAACAAGTGGTCTGGCACAGATCCTGGGCAGACATTTCAGAGTGGCTTCTTATTTCGAAGTTTCTAAGTATTTGTTGTATTTTTGGTTACAAACCACTACTGCTACCTAATCCTGGCAGCTGTGCACATCCAGTATCTCCTGGACAGAAAGCACAGCAGAGTAACCAACTGACAGTGTGTCACTGCAGCTTAGGAAAGAAGCTTGGCTCAAACAAAATGCTCTTAATCCTCTGAAAGATGGTTCCTTGTGATCAAAGTAAAGGACAGTGCAGTGTCACAGCTAAATCTCCTCACCACTTTTCGATACCATGGTTAGCCTACATCTCCTTTTTTCTCCCCAGTATTTTCCTCCCCAGACTTATTCCTCCCTTTCATTTCTGTTGGTCTGTACTGTTCCAGTGCATTTTGCAGCTATTTACACCTGTGTGAGGTATGTGGCAAACAGTGCTGGAGGTAAATATCTCTTGGTGCAGGAGGTGACTTTGTACAACCAATGTTAGCTCCGTGTCTGTTCCCAGGGGGTTCATTGTGCATTCACAGCATAAGAGGATCACACATATACCTGTACCCACACAAGAAACCGAATAGAAAAATACTAAGCCAAATTTTTTAAAGTTGTGTGAATATACTGCATTCATTGTCCAAGCCCAGATTCCCAGACAGTGTAAGGTAGCATTGTAAAACTGAAGCCAGGCAGAATGTGCAGAATTTAGAAAACTTGATGTATTTTCTCAGCTCTGCACTCTGGGAAAACTGTAACACTTATCACCTTTGTCTCCTGAGTGGTGTGTTTCATCTTTTAATGTCACACAATGCAGAAACATCCCCGGAGTTGTAGTGTATCTGTACTTATGTTTACACTCTCTTGAAATATTTTTTGTATGTGGCCTGACATAACTGCACCAGTTGCTCACACCTGTGTCCCCCAAGAAAGAGTATAGTTTTCTTCTGGTTTTTTTGGGGTTTTTTTGTGTGCTTTTTCAGTTTTGGTATTTTTCTTTTCATGTGGGGAGGATCTTCTGACAATCTCAATTGTAAATTAATTTCTCCTTTTCATAAAATTTATCATTATAAGAGCACGTGGGCTTTAATTATATTCCTTTCATGCTGTAGCGCAGTTGTGTGTTCCTAAAATCTCCGCCTGGGTTTTTCACTCCATGTACAGCATTAAGCACAAATAGGGTGAATTTAAAGACCAAAGCCATACTTCGTAAGACCAGTGTAATGAATCTGACTCAAATATTTTTGTGGGAATGTGTCCCTAGTTCTGAGCGCATTGCTCATAGTGATTTCTTTCAGATCAGTTTACTGATTCCATGGAAGAGGCCTGCATTGGTATTTCATAAATTCAGTTTACTGGTTTCTTTTAGCAGGTATTTATTGTGTTGCCTACTTACCCCACAGTAACAAAACCCCAGTACCAACATCACCTGAGGTACCAATTAAAGTGTTGTGAAAGGCTAAAGCACACAGAGAGAGCGTTGCTGAACAGAAGACTGGTAATTAATGTGGTAACTTGATGTAACAGCTCAGCTCTCCTGTGGACCTTGGACTTTGGCTGTCTACTGATTCATCACTCTAAGAAATTATAACACAGGTTAGGAAGCATACCAGGACTGGTCTTAAAACAATCCGTGATGCACTCTTGTCTTAGGGAATGTTAATTTACTAGAGCAAAGTGATCTCTATGGTAACCAAGCCCACAAGGTTTATCCCCCAGTAACTATAGTCCATTATAGTCATTGTCTGCTAAGGCACTCACATGCTGAAAGGAGATTGTTTCTGTGTGAAAACAACAGCAACAAACATCCCTGTCTTACTGCTGTGCAACTGTGTTCCTCAATTCCCTCTAAAAATTGTGTCCCCTCTGCATCTGATAAATTATTAGTTTCTTTAATTCAGCCTTTAAAAAAACATGGAACAATTAATTTGGTAAAACCAAACATAAGTTTTCTTTCCTGCCTCTGTGAGCACAGAAAAATGAGATGTCATGGATCTGATCTGGAGGCAGCTGGCAACGCAACAGTTTTAACCCCTTTTTCCAATTCTGGCCTCTAAAAAGACATTGTTGAGAGCTAAGAAGAATGTTTATGGCGTATTCATAGGCATTGGTGTCTATTCAAGTCTTAAGTCTTGCACAATTGCTAAAATAGGAGACTAAATTTGCCCTTTTTCATTTATACTTTCTAAAGGGAAAAGATGGGCATTTTATATGAAGAGAGTGGTTTCCACAAAGGTTTAGTAACTCAACTGACACTCTTGTCTGGTTTTTGCTCAGAGGATCTCCAGTTACAAGAGGGCTCAAGTGACCCGAGATGACTCCTACGCTCTCAAACTCAGGCTCATTTCTCCCCACACCCCTTTGTGTATCAGCTCCCTTCCCCGGTGCCCTGATTTCCACACTTTGACAGTCTCAAACCCATGGGCTGGGGACGTGGTAACTTACAATTGCAGGAAATACCAAAAAATTGGGATTTCCTCCCTGAGTGTGAGGTGGCTTTACTGCTGCTAAAACAGAACTTTGTGAGCTAAAACTTGGATGCACTTTCTCCTAAAGCCTTCTCTCCTGGGTACATCTGGGTGACTTGTGCTGCTGGAAAAGATTTTTTTTTAGTGTAAATAATTCTGATAATTCCATGAAATTCAGTGGCAAATTGAACAGCGGCAGGTGAATGCATGCATATCCTTCAAGCCCCACACATTCACAGCTTGAAGTGTGGGCACAGGAAGCCACAGTGCATTAGGTTTCAGAGTCTGAGGGGCATTCTGGTTGTGACTTCAGCTTCTTTCCGTGTCTGTTCAAACAAATTGCACATACTTCAATCATTTGCTGTTTTTCAAACCTGGCCCCTGCAACTCTGTAAATGATAATGCACTGAGAGGTTACCTTGGGCAAGCTTGTTCGCTTTTTTTTTTGTTTTAAAAGCATTTTGGGCTTTCTTAAAATCTTTGACAAATGTAATGATCCAAAGCAGTAATTTCTACAAGCATTCCATGAACTCTCTGTTTGCTAACATGTCTCAGCTTATGGAGTCACTGCACATTGTTGAGAAGGTGACAGTGCCAATGCGGCTTTTTCCAAAGAATCCTGTCTGTTTTAAGGACATATGGGCCTCGGAGTGGCTGCATATGTCTGAATGGGAATATGCTGCTTCACTGTGGCAGCTATAAGATTATCCAATAGATTTTTTTCTCAGTTGCTTAAAAACATGAGTACACAAACAGAAGCTCATCGTGATGAGCTAATTTCAGCTTCTGTTACGATATTTCCAGGCTTATTTTTAATTTTCAGAATGAAGAGTTGTGATACCGCAGGCCCCTACCGGAGTATACACACAACACCACAGTCCCACAGCTCTGCCAGGAGTACCTGAATCCTGGGAGAAACTGGCATGCGATGGCCCTGATATGTGTCAGAAAACACTTCCACCTGTCTGACATAAACAAATTCCTCTCCCGGCTCAGCCATGCCCTCTGTCCCTCAGGGACCTCCCTCCAGTAGGAGAGAGACTCGAGAGGACGTCTGGAACGCTGACTTACAGGAAAGTTCTAGCAATAAACTCACCGGAGCAACAATTGTCAACATTGAACAGAAAGGGAAATTAAATCCACAAAATTGTGGGGCTTTTAGTTGTGCACAGAACTTTTACAAGTGAATGCAAGCTAGCATGTATCTCTGGATATATGGTTTTAAATGTGGAAATCTTATGACATAGGAAAGAAAATCTGTGTCCTGCCTAAATAACTTGAGAGCAGCTGACATGTGGATAACTTTTGTCTTATCTTGGTCCTGGCTAAGAAACATAATGAAAAAAAAAAAACCAGACAGAGGTGTGACAGGTTCTGGACACCCATGAAATGGAGACATGCAACTGTTGTTGCAAGAGCTCACAATCTAAGTATTAGACCTTACAAGGGACTTGAATAAGCTGACTACATCTCCTGACATGTGAGGCAAACTATGAATAAAAATTTTTGTGTGACTTAGGAGTTGTCATGGGCTCAGTCAATTTATTGTAATTGGTGCTGTGTTTGCAGGGACACCTCCTTCCCTAATATCAATCAGGAGACTCATAATTTATATACTGACAATCTACCTCGCACCATGTGCAACCTTATGAAATTTACATTTCTTATACCTTTTCTGATTTTTCCTAAATATTTTGGTCTCTTTCTCAATTTTTCTCCTAGCTAGGAACCATGAAGTTACAGTGAATTACAGTGTCAGTGAAACCATAAATTATTGTAGATAGATACCTCTTTTTGCTAGTTATCAGCCAAGAGATGGCCTTACAACTATTTGTTTGTTTAATGATTTTATATACATTATTGTCAGGCTGAGTGACAGTAACAAAGATAAAGCAACAAAGAAAAGATAAATAACAGGAAACAGAAAATGAAGGAAATAGTTCAAACACTATTAGGAGCTCCAATGGACCACAGACTAAGACTGAGGATGATTAATGTGACAACCTGAATACAAATGAGTTCCAAGTAACTCTTCCTTGTTGCTCACACTTGCATTTATCTGCTTGATTTGGGTAATTTGTATAACTGGAAGGTAATTTCCTGTTAAAAAACGAGATAAAATGCTTTCATTCCAGCATGTATATCTCCATGCATGAGCTAGTCTGGAAAAGTCAGAAGTATGGCAATGAATTAACAGTTTGAGGTCTGTGTACAAATAAGGAATAAATAAAATACTGGGGAGAAAGCAAGTGAGACTGTCCCTTTTCAGGAGTTACCCTCTCTAAGAATCACTGGTGAACGTAACTCCAGGAGGCCCAATCCATAAAATATCAAAGACAAAACTCAAGGACTCTTATAATAATCCAACTTTTGAATAAGTTGTACAACCAAAGCCCTGACAAAGAAGGATTATTAAAAATTCCATGATCAATTTGGTAAGTGATACTTTTTAAATATGAAAGACAGCTGGAAACAGCTTTTGCACAGAGGGCTCAAAGGCCCTGAAAAGACACCCCACCATGCCCAGTTTACTAAAGAAGAAAAGACTCAGCTACAATCTGACCTACATCAGATGGAGTTTTACAGTGGGTGAAGACTATAGTCTCTCCTGCATTAATTTTCATCACATTTACCCTCTCTTTTAACTGCTGAACCTTGGCATTACTAAACTGGAATCCCTTACAGATCCATAAAGAGTTTTGTTTCGTAAAGAGTCCACTGCTTCGTGTAAATCTGATGAGAAGAGGAAACAGAAACCTACTGTTTCAGAACGAGCAATATAAATTTGTGTTTGTAACAGCTGAAGCTGCCTGATGCTCAGCTCCAGGGTTTTTTCAGAGGTTCTGTTTACTGGCCATTAATGTTCACAACTATGTCACTGAAATTTCAGCGTGGTATAATTTCACAAATGTAAGAACCACCTCTGGTCCTGATCAGACTTTGTGATGGGCTGTTAACCTTTCGTAGATTGAAATCCATCTTAGTTCATCACCTGTAAACCCTCATTTTAAAGGAGTTCCTGGAAGAAGTGCCTATCCTGGGGCCAGTATCTGTGGGATACCTCACACCAAACACTAACAAGCAAAATACCAGCTCATATTAGTGACCCTCTTTATGGGCAGATCTTTCAAGGTTACCTCAGTCCAAAGCCACAGCAATGGGACTACTTCCACCCCTTTAACACAGGGGAACAGTCACTTAGGAAGATTAGTACTCAAGGCTCAAGGAAATTTAAACTGGGGCTGTCCTGAAGATTCCTTTACTAAAGATAACTAGTGGCTATTAATCTCTGGAATGGGACTATTACTTCATCAACACTAATTGCCTCTTTGGGTGCTTAAAACCATTGAGACCATATTCCGTGGCTGGAGATCTAATCCATGGGCTAGTGATGCAACAGCTGAGCAAACCACCGTACTGAAGTGAGCAGACACTGCCTTAGGAGCTTGAAATTAAATCTGAGTTCACTGAAATACAAGGTAATGGTCTATTTGAAATCAAAAGATACAATTTCATTTGAGATTTAATTTTCCTCTCTAAAAAAGCCCCAAAGTCTTTCACCTAATACCAGTGTTGCTACTGACTTGCTATGTTACTGTGGATAAACCACTTTTCACTGCAAAAACAAACACTTTTTTTCCTTTTAATTTATGGCACCAGCACAAGCAAAATCAGTATGTATGGATAACAGAATGAATCACATGCCCAGAATTTCCTTTCTTTCCTGTAGGCTTGCACAAAACTCTGAAGTTTACAGAAAAAATCTAAAATTTTCTGAGGTTTGTGTGATTCTTTAGACTGGGACCCCATGGTCTAAATATAAGCCCTTAGGTTTGCTTCAACTTACAGAAGAATTTGATGTTAAAATTATAATAAAAATGAAAGAAAATACCAATTTCAAAATCAGTTTAAATCCCTCAAAATGTGTATTTTTTTTTCTATAAAGGAGTTGAATTGAACATTAATTGAAAGGAAAAATAATTTAAACTGTTATTTTTCTTCAATTGAAACTGAACCAATTTCATACACTATATAAATTTCTGGTGCCAGTTGAAATAATAATTTAATTAAAATGTGCTATGGTAACATAAAGTATTTTCATTTTTGCAGCTCTGGTTTTCCTCCTGGTTCTTCAATTTTTCCCTATCCTGTATTTTCTCCACGGTAAGAATGGTAATTGTTTGGAAGTAGCCACACAAACAGTGAATATAATATAATACCTTTCCAGGAACAAAGAAACTGAACTGCTGAAGTCACAGTCTGAGTGACATTACTGTGGCTTTCTTCTGTCATAGCTGTTTCAGTCAAGAACAAAACCTCTTCTTATCCTAACAGCAGAAGGAAAAAAGATGAAATTATTTCATCACAGATTAGTCTGAAAGTCACTGGAAGTTCCCTGTTATTACTTTAGCTGGCATATGTTACAATCCTTCCAGGAGTTAAGTATCTCAGCCTTCCTTAGATCGGAAGACTCACTTGTCTAACAAAGACTTATCTGCATGATAATAACCATTAACTACTTTACAGCTTTCATGTAATAGCTTAGAAATACTTGATAGCAATATGGAAGTATTTCAAAAAGAAAGAGTTACCCTAATGTAACATTAACATTAATGCAAACTGAAGTTCACACTCTTGCATATGAAAGCCCTTTGGTTTTGGAAAAATTGAGAATTTAGTTGAAATATTATTTGTTGACTGAAGGAAAATTAAATAATAAAATATGACCTCATTATTATGGAGTACTAACTTTCACCTGAAGTATTCATATGTTTCTGCTCTTATAGAAGTACTTGGAGCTAAGGGTTAGCTGAATTTTTGAAAACCTGGTCGGCTATTTGACATAGACGACATTCCTACTAGGGATGTGTTGGTAAGTCAGAACCACAGCTCCACAAAGTCACGTCTGCACTGACCTTGCCAGACCTGCTGGTCAATATACAAAACAAAACCTGTAGGAAAAATTGCTTCAAGGTGTCTGGCAACTGCAAAGACATTGTACCCCTTCAAACCTCAGACCTAGTAGTCTTGTCAAGTGATGTACACGCTGTCCAGTGAAGGTTTATTAAAAGTTATCAATTCACACACCTCCTCTCTTCCCAAGCCAACTTGATGGGTTAAGTAATTCACAACTTCTCCACACAGGAAGTATCTGGAACATACACTCTGCTTTACTCAGGATTAAAACATATAGTGATGACTGAAGTCTAGAAATCTACCAGGCTAATGACTGTAAGCCTGCAAAAAGTGATACTTCCTAAATCTCAGTGCAACACTTTCTGTAGTTTGGTTACCACAAAGCAGGTTTAAAAATCCATGGATCAATGTTATCAGGTTGTGCAGAAATCATTTGATGTGTATAATTTATATAATTAACATAATTTCTTCTTATTAAGGAAACATTTCCATGATTTAACTTTTAACACATTACTCTTCGATACAGGCAGCATTGCATTTTCTTGAAGGAGAGGCAGATTTCCCATATTTACTGTTTCTGTTGAAGTTGGGAAATCATAAGAACTGCTTCTCATCACTACCCTTGTTAAGCTTGGAGCAGGGAATTTGAAGAATGAAGTGAGTTTTGAGTGAGAAAGGAATAGAAAGGAGAATGATTTTTATCTGACTGCCTCAGGCCTCAGCAAATGCTAGTTGGGATTCATTGTGAGGACAATCTAAGATCCTTATTTTATTTATTGTAATGCTGTGAACCTGCCTTCATTTTATTTACCCAATTTTTCAAACAAGAAAACTACCCAAGCACACAGCACCTCACAGCCACATGAGTTCAGCAGAATCAGACCAGACTCTTGACTCCATGAAATACCCAACCCATGGAGCCACGATAAATGCAGGAGATAGCTGCCAGCACACACTGATGCATTACTATTACATGCAGTGCAGTGAGGCATCACATTGCACATAGACAAATCATTTTTCTGCTTTACGTCCTTTTGAAATCTCTTACTCAATTGCTCCCTTCTCCTGGGAAGTACAGGGTTTTCAAAACACAGCCAGCATACTTTGAGGCCATCCAGAGAAGATAAACAATTATTGATATTTCACTTCGTTCTTTGCAAATAAAATGCTATGCTACAACTCACAAGAGCATGCTGAGTACACACTGGAGAGCAAAGAGGAAATGTTGCCCTGTTTATTCTTCATAAATGATTGAATATGATATTTCTTTTATGCTACTGTACATTTTTCTCTTTGAAAGGCATTCTAGCTGGCCATGCTGTAGTGCACAGTTAAATGGCCACTATTGCTCCATTTTCACTGTACAGACCTACTGGCACCAAATCATTTGCAGCCCACTGGGTTTAAGCCTGGCAGTCCAAGACATGGCTAACATGGATTAGGAGATGACACAAAATTATGGAGGAATGCATTTAATAAAGCACATTTCTTTATAGTGCTGATGCTAAGCAAAATTCCTAATGTTTTACTAGTGACAGCTGTAAACCTGACAGTGCTGCTATTCTATTGCTCATAGAAATTATATATGCATGTCAATAATTTCTTTCATTAACAATATTAACAGAAGCTAGAACCATTACCAAAAATAAAGTTTCTTAGTGTTAGTCACAATATTGACATACAAGTAATAAAAAGAGTCCTTGTTTCAAAGATTGTTAAATAAATACTTAAATTTATTGAATGTACTAATATGTGGTTCAGCTAAAGCCTGATTTAAATTTGCTAGTAAAAAAATTTCTTGTTTGGACTGTGCTGGGTCACACAATAAAATTATAAATCCAACAGTCATATTAGCTAAGATTAGCAGTATGGCAATGGGCTGCTGCATTCCACAAGTTCTCCTCTGTTTCGTTGGTTGAATACATACACTTTATGTTTCCTGAAAGTGCTTTGGACTGTTTCACAATGAATTTAGTATCTTGTTGGCTCAGATTCAGCAAAACATATAAACAAAATTTAAGTAGGTGAATAATCCCTCTCAGCTTCAGTAGGATTTCTAACATGCTGAGAATTAAGCACATAGTTAAATCTTTATCTGTTTAGAAGTCAACTGCCACAGAACTAACTGGGTGATGTGTTTACTACAATGCACAGTGTAGTTTTAAAATGGTCAATATATTTGAAATTGGACAATTTTATTTCATGAGAGAAATTAATCAATTAAAGTAAAAGTGAATGATTGGAAATTATTTTAAAAAAGAAGCTTTATCATGTTTTTCTCATTTACCTTCTTTAACCTCATATTATTTTTATTATCTTAAAGGCTCTTCCCCAATTACCGCTGCTAACAGGGAAAAGCTGCCCCTATTGCATGGCCATCTGATGAATCCATGTGGTAGAATTCCATCCGAGCTTTGCAATTTCAGGAAGTGATAATAAGTTCACAAATATCCTAAGACCAACGAAATCCATTAATAGGCTGAGTTTCAAAACTGATTTTACCATCTACAGCACAGGAAACTGAATAAGGAAATTTGATTATCATTTACAAAACGTTCTAGGAAAAGAAATGGCAGATAAAGAGAAGACCATCATTACTTAGGATAGGCTGAAGGGTTGTGACTAGGGAACACAGGCTTGAAAGAAAAAGGAAAATTAAAGAGGGCTATTAGGAAAGTTCACCGACAGCTCAATCCATTGTTTTGAAAAATGTGTTGTTACAGGAAACTTTTCAGCTATGAAAAGGAGGAACAGAAAAAAGGATCTGGATTCTAATGTAAGATGCAGGGGCATGTGGGCAGAAGGAGAGCCAGCAAGATCAATATCCTTCAGTTTCTGTGATTCAGAACGAGCTGCTTTGCATTTTCTCGTGCACTCAAACACTCTGAAACACAGGGAGAGATACCATGGAAAGTCAGGACTCTTAAGCGCAGGTTCCACGGGGTTCTGCATGTATTAAAATATTCCAGTAGTCACCTAGAGAACTCCACAGTAGGCCTATTGTGTATATAACTGGATTTCTTTATCTCTTTCAGGAATGCTGATCTGACCAAATTACTTAAAAAGTAGACCAAAATACGCTGCGATGATTCTCCATGAAAAGTTTGACTTCCAATTATTCCAGATAGATTTCTTTACAGAGTTCAGTGTCTCTTGTCTGGCAGCAAGCCTACAGCCATGGTTGCTCACCTGAGGCTGTGAGCCTGTCAGATTCTTCTGCGCTAAGAGAGGTCAAGCCAGCTCTCTGCTTAAATGAGAGAACATGACAGATTTGAGTCACTGTTCTGCTAACAGTGTCATCCTTTGGATGATGCAGAAAAAGAGTTTCTTTTGCCACTGACAATCCCATAGCAGTTGTGAAATGATGGTCTAATAGCCTCTGTGTTCTGGCCAAATTCCAGTGAAGATGATTACCTTTTCATTGTGTAAAAATCCTTGGGATTCCAATTTGCTGTGGTTCCACTCCCTGTCAGTCCATTCCAGTGGTGGGTGAAAACCCTGCATACAGAGGTTAGAGACATCTGTGAAAGTGAGGTTATTAGGTCATGTTATTTATTAACTGAGTGTATTATTAAGTTTTCATCTTAATTTCTTGTGAGTTTTTTTTCTTTTTGAAAAGTTGCTGAAGCAAACTGGGTCTGCAGTATTAACTCTGGGAGAAGGATAACAATTCTAAATAAGTGTCTACATCCAGTTATTGAATTGGAAAATGTTAGGATTACATGTTCTCATATTTCAGGAAAATGTCTGTTCTGCTTTTCAGGTCCTTATTCCTTCATCCTCTAAAAACACATGCCATATATATACCACTCAAGAGCTTTACTCCAGCTTTTTGTTCTCTTTTCTCCCTTCCTTTCTTGCAGACATTTTTGAACATGATTTTGAAAGCTTATGTTGAATTATGTTGAATATTCTTTCCTTTTCTTCTACGTCTCTGAGAAAATAGGCAGACATGATGGAACTTTCCTTGCATAAAGTAAGGACACAGAATTCTCCTTTTAACAACTAGCATTTAAACCCATTTTTAGAGAGTGTACCAAGGGCAAAAAATAGCGGAAGGGGGCATGCCCCAGATATATGCTCTCAGTCAATGATTTCTTGTCATCTAGGTTGTAGCGAGACACAAACCTGAGGCTACTGCAAATTATATCAATGGCCAGGGTTCAGATGCTTTAGGATCAATGAAGAATAAAGATTAGTTCAGGTTTCCCTCAAGGACAACAGAGGCTGACTTGAGTATTATATCAGCAAGCAAGGTACAGCTTTCTGCAGCAGGTCTGACACTAAAATTTGGTTTAGTTTTCTCTTTCTCCCACAGATGTCCTGTACCACTTTCAGCACACCAACCTCCTGCCTCACCTTTTCCCTGTTTACAAGCTTGTTGAAGAAGTTGACTTCATTTCATACCATGCAACTAAATGGTTTTGCTACCCTGACTGATGCAACATATCTAATGTACAGAAATGTGAGTTTCTAGGAACTTGTAGTTCTGTTGAGGAATTTTCTGTTGCTTTATTTTTGTCACTGTTATTTGCTGAGACATGTTCAACCAGCACTGAAAAGGAGTAACTGTCCTCTGATGTTCAACACTCAGCTCCAGCTCTTGCTCACACTGTGACTGGAGGATGTTTTCATGGCCTTATCAAGCTTAACATTTACTCATAGAAACATAGTCCAACTGTAAGATTTTTAAGATCTGAAATAATTTAAGGCAACCTTGCAATTTCTTTATATCCTTTGTATGTTCTCATGCTCTATAGAACATAAGTATTTCAGAAGTGGCTTTATAAGGACTTCCACAGGCAAGGAGCATTTAATACCTTGAAATGATTTCTTACCTTAAAGGGAAAATATGCATCTAGAAAGAATAGGCAGTGATCATGTCAGGATGGAACAATGCTTACACCTAACAGCAAAATGCAATCAAAGGGAACATTTGCTCTTGAGAGATTTAGAACATTCTCTGCTAGTGTGAATTAGCATAAATTCATTAAAAACTGCAGAATATATTGATTTAAAATCACCAAGACTCTTTAAGTACTTCAGCTTTTTGTGTATGTGAGAAAGAAAAGTAGACCTGGAACTCACATGTCAGTGTCTTGCACATTAGTATGACAGTATTTGGAGAGTAGAAATGTAGAAAAAATATAAAATGTTTTCTGCTGAATTGTACGTCCTTTCTAGGAATGTCAGAAAGAAAAGAAATACACATTTTTATGCTGGCATTGACAAATTAAAAAAAAAAAAGAATTAAAGTCAAGCTTATTTCTGGAGTACCTTAAAGGCATATTTTGACAACTCAGACAGTTTTATGGTATTGTATTCTAGTAGCTTTAGGTAAGAATATGAATTTTGGTGGCTTTGCAATTGTGTGTGACTTCATTTTCAGCAAAACAAAGTTATAGCTAAGAAGATTAATTTGATTGCAAGCTATACAGCAAATATATTCAACAGTCAAACTTCTGGGTGATCTCTGGACAGTTCTTGCATTTGTTTATTTGAATCTCAACTATCTGTACAATTCTCCAAATAGAGACAGAGCATCTAAGAACAGGCATAATGCTTGATGGATTTATCTGATCTACACTTTCCTTCACAGCTTAACTTCTTTACATATCAAACCTAACACAGTCCCAAGGACTGCATGGGCGGTGGGAAAGATTGGATCCAGCCTTCCAGCTGATGCTGAAGAAACCACCCATGCAAGACAGTCACATAATAACTTAAAAGTTCAAAATGCCAGCACATCATTTTGCTGATACAGGTGAGGTTAAAGATACTGAGAGAGAGATGGAGAAGGAACTTAAGTATAAGCTGGCAAATTCCATCAAAAGCAATATTAAAGTTGGGATTTAACCCTTTTTATAATCTGAACTTTTTACTTCCTTGAGATGAAAGCAACTTTATCAGCTGGACACAGAAGTTAATGAAGTGCAGAAAGGACTTTCATGGGAATAGGTGGAGTTTTACATAGAAGAGTGCTGTGAAACAGATTAATCTTAAGGCAAAAAGTAAAGCTAAATTATTAAATTAACATCTCTGTAGTAATTTGAGTTACATCAATTACTTCAGCCTAATTTTTATCTCTTGAGATACATGGGAATAAAAACTATCAGACTTTTTCCACTAGAACATCTTGTGAACTTCCCATGCCAAATCCTTGCCCTGGTTAGGGTAAATCCAAAAAGACCCCTGCTTCTTACCTGGAAAGAGTTTGTTCCTCAGTTTTCCGGGTTCCTTTCCATTCCTATTCACTGTTCAGGGAAACACTAAATCCAGCAGGCTGTGTATGCTTTGCAGTAGGGTTGAGAGTATCATATAGGTCCCGATATTGTCTCAAGCTCCAAAATTCTCGTAATTGATGTGGTAAGCCCTCTATTTGAACCCTTTTTTAAAGATATTTCTTTTTTGTGACATCCGCTGTCAGATTTCAGAAAAGATGAAGGCAGCCATCCCTTTCTTTGATAGTCTGGATCCCACAGAGTAGAAAAGGTTGAACAATCAGTTCAGATTCCTTTTAAATTCTGCTAGACATTTGTCTACAAAACTGTGACTTAAGTCTGGTTTTCGTTTTTACACATAGAACCAGCCAAACTGCCTAAACACTCCGAGCCATCTGGGAGCTGTTCTCTTTGACCATTCACTACTTGCTATTTGTGCTGTCACATTAGAAGACAAGTTTCTATTAAAACTGAAATAAGATCAACTCCTTTATTTTATCATAACAGAAGCTTACGAAGCAGCTGTGTGGCATTTGTTCTCATGCTCTTTGAGCACTGGGGGGGGGGGTTATGTTTATAAACATAATAATTTTTACCAGAAACATAGAAGTGTTTAGTAGACCTTTGCAGCAAAAATGCACAAATCCACTGAGCACTTAAAAACTCCATGAAAAGGGACACAGTCATAACCACTTAAGCTCCATTTGATGTAATAGAATTGGATTTGATTGGGCTTGACTGCAGAGGTTTGGGAAGGATGAGATTAGTACTGTAGGAAAATTACAGAGACTTTTATTTTATTGCTGGTACCACAGTAACTCTTATAGGGGTGGGATTGCTTCTTTGAGAAGCATGCCTGAAGCAGGGAACTGACTCTTTCAACATTTTGGTGTAATGTTTGGTGATACATTCAGCTATTCTGTTTGATGAGCTGTCACCATCTTCATCTTATCCAAAAAGAACATCTCAACCTGATTTCAGTGGTGCTGTGGAAAGGAGGATCCCATGAAAAGCATCTAAGTGCATCAAAAAACACCAAAAGGACGCCAGCTGGAATACTGTGGTTGATACAGAGCACTGTAATTCAGAGACATGGACCAAAAGGCAAGTTCAGAAGAGAGTCATGAGAAGTGATCAGCAGCCTGGAAATTTGTACTTATGGAGATTAAAAGCCATGGGACTGATTAATATAGAGATATTAAAAAAAGAATATATAAACTGCTGATAAGAAAAAGTGGAATAATCTTCCTGACACATCGGGCAAAAAATAAAAGTATAGACAGCGCTTTAGAAAACTGCTTTCTCCTATCTCAGCAGCAGAAGGAAGGAGATAGAAACTTTAATCAGAGGAAATTTAAAATTACAAGTTAAATGTGCCAGTATTCTTGTTGCTTAAATTAATTTGGGGAGGATTGCATCATTGATTTCCTGAAACTCTCAATCTTATTTTTGATAATACCACCAGTATGGTACTGCTAATCATTCCAGCTTGGATTAGTGACTTCAAGGAAGAGGATGCTGCTATTTCTTATTTTGAGAACAAGATGGAGAAGATGGAGAATACAGAAATTTTCAATTCTTTAGCAAAGCAACAGAGTACTCTTACACTGCACTGAATAATAAAGATATAGATCTGCATGACATGTTGCTTCTTTGTTCTTATGTTCTTGTCACTCAGTGGAAAAGTGGAGTGAAAACAAGAGCTGAACCAAAGACAGAAACAGAAACATAGAATTAATAAAGGAATTACCTAACATTTTGCTTAGGTCTTGTTGGTTTCTTTAACCTACTGGAGGCTTTAGCAGTTTATTTCCTGCAAGGAAAGATTTTTTCATAAAATTTTTAAAGAAATTTTCAAGAACTATTGCAATTTAATGAAATTTTCTTTTCAGAAGACAGAACTAGGGCATGTCTCTTCCCAGTTTTGAATCTGCTCTTTTCAATGACTTTATTAAATTACTTTCCCTATGTCTGTATCAGTTTCTACTTTGTATGGATGCTTTATGGAATACCACAATAAAACCTCAAAGACTACTGGATGTCCTGCTGAAAGGCAAAATAAGGCAAACCACTGACAATAGATAACTCTAATTATCATCCTGTAGTAGCCAGAGCCTATTAGCTGCCCTCCTCCAGAAGCAGACAGTTATTTAACATGGGATTTTCAAGAACATTTCAAATGCTTTATTTTCCACTGATTGAAGCCACCACAGACGGAGGATAAAAAGGGAGAAGGTAAAGTCTTCTGATAATATTTGAAAAGCAACCTAGTTTTGTTGCTCTTTGAGGTTCTGCATTATCATGGCACAGCAAGAGTAGAACTGATCCATGAACAGGGGCCCAGCCAGGAGCCAAGGCTGCCACCAGTGCTGGCTCTGCTCTCTCCATCTGGGTACAGTCCTGCAGGCTCTGAGCACAGTGAGCAGAGTCCTGCAGGGTCTGAACAGTCTGAACAAAGAACAGAGAGAGGACAGGAAATGGCCACAAGCCCAGCGAGCCATGACACAGGCCCTGGGTCCTCCCAGCCTGGTCAGGGCAGCAGCAGATACAGCAGGAGAGAGGCTGAAGAGTTTCTACCCTGGCAGTGCCACAGTGGTGCTGAGCTGGAATGGGTCTGTTGGGCCCATGGACACAGCAGGGGAGGCCCAAGGAGGGGCTGCTTAGGGCATTCACAGCCAGAAGAGCTGAGGCTGAGAATTTAGAAAACCTGCAATAATGTGGTGCTGCTTCATGTAACCAGAGCTTTGCTCAAATATTTCAGCTGTGATCTTTTCCTCTTAAAAGGAATGCTGTGCTGTGGGAAACTGCAAGGTTTCTCAAGGGCACGAGAAAGCAGCTAGCTTAGCTGGATGAGGAAATTCAGAAGAACTGTAATCTGGACCATTAACTATTTTTAATATTTCAGCAATGTTTTACTGATGCATTTGGGTTTTCCATTATAAGAGTATCCTCCCCTTACCCCCTCTCTAGGATGTGAATCCACCTTTATTAGAGCATGAAAAATATGCGCTCTTCTTGCAGTGGTGTGGGTGAGAGGAATAAAAGATGGCTCTGATGATATATATTTTCAATTGCACTAATAACATCTCATTTTTTCCCAACTTATCCTGTTGCTGCTGATAGAAGTGTTTCTGTTACTGCTGTGAGGCGTCACTGTGATTATTGCTGTTCCCTTAGTGTCTTTTATGCTCTGGGATCCAATCCAGAAAAGCATTCTGTTAGAGGAGATTTACGTGGCCAGATTGCACAAAGAAAAATGATAACATGAACAGCAGCCCTATTTTTTACAAGGACGTATTTACAAGTCTAAGACATCATGCCAGAAATAGCTTTCCTTCTAACACATAGCTCACTAAATCTAAAACTAGCCCAACCTTTGGATTTTCTTAACTCTGAGTTCAAGAAGTTTCAATGTAGTCATACCTACCAATAAGCTGAAGAGAACAAAACTTTCCCACAAACAAACAAACAAACAAATAAAAACCCCAACCAAAAACCACCCCCCCTCCCCCCACCTCACATTTCAAAACATTTTGACACATTTAACCTCTCTGTCTCAGCTGACACAAAAGTCAATAACCTCCTAGACAAGGATGCTTTTGCTGGAGCAATATTATCATGTTTTCTGTGAAGTTACTGATTTAGTTATTATTTTGTGCTTTGTTGCCACTATTTTGGTAGGAAATGGACATTTTTTAATATATTTTTTTAAACTTTTAGTAGTTTTGAAATATTTCTAAATGTTCCCTGCCAGCCCTTATGATTCCAAAGCTGACAGTCTTAAGTGCACATATAGTACACACATGACATATATCTGTCACTTTGCACCTGGCTTCCGTTTTTGATCTGCATTTTAATTACTCCAGACTGTCTTGGAAAATGAATAAGAGAGATCTCATTCCTTATAAAATGGATAATGTTTCTTCCTTATGCATGCACAGTGCTATTCTTTTTCTAGCTCTTCACAATTTTTAAGATCTTCTCTTACCAAAGGGTTGCTATAAGATGCCATTTTGTCCTTTGGAAACAATAAACCTCATCAATATTTTTTCATGTTTCAATCTGAGACTAGAATATTATTTTGGCCAGAATTAGACTATGATCTATATTACAATCATCAGTAAGCCGTGATCATCTAAATAAATACACCTGTAAACCATTTGTTTCTTGCAAGTAGTGTACCAAGAACTATAAAATATATTCCAAATTCTCATCCTAGTTAAACTGGTGCAAATTAGAATGAACTGAATTGACTGCACCATTCATCATTGTTGCAGGATTAATGTCTTTCACTGTTGTAAAACCAAAGCAAAGACATTAGTCCTTTAGCATTTTATACTTTTGCGTAATAGAATAGAAAAGAGAGAGCACAGCCAGTGTAAATTATGTATTCTATACAATAGTGCTTAATCAATACACCAGTCATACTTTAACATGCTGTTTTCCCAGGATATTCTAAACTAACACTGTCAAAATCTGGCTACAAAACAGCAGCAGCAGCAGTTGGGGTAAAAGAAGCAACAGCTTGCTCGTCTAGTGCAGCCCCAGCAAGTGTAACTGAAGCTGAGGAGCGTAGGAGAGCAGGACCTATATTAAAGCACACAGCCATCTGTGGGACTGCCCTCTTCTTTGTGTTCTGCCCCAAGGATTTCTAGTTCTTGAGGTTAGGAAGATGCCTTGGGAAGGTGAGGAACCCACCAATCCCATGCATCTACTGGATTTTAGTAATTCCACACATTTGTCTTAACAAAGGGGTCTTGAGTAGGGTGTATACATTAATTGCACATCTGTATCCCGGCCTCAAGGAAGGGTTTAAAATGATCTAATATCTGTTGGCATACCATTTGTGTCACCAATTTCAATTCAGGAGCCTGAAAATGCCCATGGTCCTTAACTTTGAGATCAAACAACGTATTTCACACAGGTGCTGAGGGACTGTGTGCTGAAGGGCAGCATTCCCTCTTTACCTGGGGACACACTCACACCATCAGCACCTCATTCCCTGGCAGCTGCTCTGCTTCTGCACTCACACCCCTTTGGAGGAGAACTGTGAAAAGAAATCTGCTTTCAGAATAATGCTTGCTCTGACTGGTTTATTTGAGAGTTTAATTCTCAGCAGCTAGCAGGATTTTAAAAAACTCACAAGGCCACTGGCACGCCAGGAACGTGCAATTAGCTCTGATTTATAACAAATTATCTACGATTTCACAGCAGTTAACATTATGTTTACATTCATGGGAGTTGTTATTGCTAATACAGGCACAGTTGGAGAATGTATATTTTTACTAACCCTAAATAATTGCATTGAATAACTCCTATGGTGTCACTATAGGTGTATGAAAAATCAAATTTAGAAAAAAAAATCTACCCATGTAAATCTGTCTCTTCATTCTCCAGGAAAAGGAAAAGGACAACTTTAACTAATAATTATTCTCCCTTTCCTTTTCCAGAGCTAATTCAAAGGAAAGCTAATGTGGCTAATAAAGTAATTGTAATTGAATAATACATTTCAGGTGTGTCAGAGTCTTTCCAGAAGCTCAGACAATGAATTCACATTTAAGTCTCCACATTTTAAAGAATTACTTCTTTAATTGGATGTGCTGCAGCACGGCCGATTTGCAGCGTATCATTCAGGATGTAATGGAGATGCAGAAGCATGTGTGATGGCTTTTAAGAGAGCCCTAGAGAAGTGTTCTACAAAGGGTAGATCAGTGAAGCAGCATAGTGCAAATTCATTGCTGTCATACCAGACTGCTCCTCAGTTTACCAGCTCAAAGGTGCCCAGGGAGCTGGTTTTGAAGAGATAGTTCCACATAAGTGTTTCATTAGCTGCACATACTTCATCAGCATGCTGGCTAAAGGATGAATTAAATGGCAACAAAAAAGTCAAAACTTATTTTTCTTCTAAAGGACCAGTATCTATATCCCAAATAAAACCAGGCATCCTACCAAAGGGTAGCTGAAGATTAGAGATTTGGAAACTCTCTCCACAGGTACCTATTGTCTGAGATGTTATTTATATATTTTATCTAGTGACTGTGTGTGTCCCCAACAGGTGAAATTGTCCAGCGAGGAGGGAGCAGAACCTGGGACTTTCTCTTGCTCACAGATCACTAGGCAACAAATTGTAGCTGTCTGAGAACTTTCCCTGAGACTCCAAAACCCCCAGAGAGCACAGCACTTGTCCCCAGAGCCTGGAATTAGCTGCAGCTTAAAAAGTCCTGCTACAGGTGAAGAATTGACTGTGATTCTTCTCAAAGACAAGTGGTAATTAAATTCCACATCCTGGGGAAATCCTCAGCCAATGAGTTATTGTACAAAAACACAGCAGCAGCAGTGCTTCCTCTGGATGCATTTCAGAAGGGAAAAAGCAGCAATTTCCCACTTCTCCAGTGTTCTTCCCAGCTTTGTTCTCAAAATAAAATGTAATCCCAATGTTCCCAGAGTCCTAAGATTCCGGGATTGAATTTTATTTGGGAGCCTCAAAGTTTTATATTAAACAATGCAGTGCTTAGGTCCCTCAGGTCTAATCCTTCACATATCAGCTAAAAATAAAAGCAACATGTAATATACTACCAAAAAAAAAAAAAAAAAAAAAAGGAGAATCTTCTGTAAGCAAAATTCTGGCTGGGATGAACAAATCTCCCAGCCTGGTCAAGAAAGAACAATGAAACAAGTAGTCTAATTCAGTGCTCAGAACTAAGTTACATTTTACTCTTTACTCACACATCTCATTCTGGACCAGTGTAAAATACAGAATGATAAACTTCACTGGAGATGCTGAAGGAAGAAGGGCATGAGAAACATTAGCCTGGGACCAGAACAGAAGCCTGACAAATGGAACTGGCTATTTCAGGTTGATCTACTTAATGGAGTAGAACTATAGGAAATTAATGCAGGTGGAGGCTTAAGGGTAAAAATTGAGTGATATCAGGAAAATGGAGATGAAGTGTGAGTTTGGCATGCTCTTTCAGGATTAGGCTGCAAATATTAAGGAATTGTGTGCTAATCCCTAATTATTCTATTATGTATGTTACCTGTTATACATTAGGTACTACTGCTATCATTATCTTTTTCATCTGAGTGGTTATTTGGACTACCAAGATAGTGAGTAGAAGCTACAACATCAAATGCAATTCAAAACAGAAGGGCTAAGGGAGAAGATGTTTCAAGCCTTTTCTTCACAGTAGTGTATTCATTCCTTAACACGCGGTTTAAGGGAATGAAGATTTTATTCTGGCTATGGTTTGCTTTTAAGCATTTAGAACAATTTCTCTGGTGCAAACCAAGTGTAGCAAGGCACCAACATAATTTCTTCCATGGAATATATTTGTACCAAGAATCCTGTAAGATAGATCAATGCAGAAGGTGTCGTTCACCTTGAAAAGCAACAAGTGTTTATTATACACCAAGTAAATTCTAGTCACCAGTCCAACATCTCAGTTTTACAAACCTTTCAATATCCACCATTTTCTAGCTTAAAGAAGCCAAATAACTGTTCCCTCCTTCTACTTAAAAGCATATTATCAACAGTCCTGAGATTCTAAGTCTTAATTTGATCTCACTTTACTGGAAAAGGAAAAGTATGTCATTAGAAAACCTTTGAAAGCAGGAACTTGTTCCTAGTCTTTTATAGACAGGTTGAAGCTAAATATTTTTGGATTTGGTAACTAATTTTAGGTCACTTGTAGACATTTCCAAAATGCATTACTTAAGGTGGTTTTCCTGCACGAGCTTCTGTTTAGTTACCTAGTAAACAGGACTAGTCAGGCAATTAAAAAATAAATTTTTTTATTGTTCACCCCTTTCTATTAATAACTAATTAACAGAAAAAAGAATGAGGGGTGGCTTTAGTAATTGAAACTTTTCTGTATGGCTTCAAGCAATTATAATAGACAATTAAAAATTAAGCATATGTATTGTAATCTGTACCTGTTATGGTTAGAAGTATGTTACTGTTCATTTTATCACATGTAAATGCTTACTCAAAAGCACAAAAATATATGCATTTCTCTATGCTTCATGTAGAGTAGCTTAGATATCATCCTGAGGAGAATATATTGCTTTAATTACTGTACCTTGGAAGGACTAAATCCATGCACATATTCCAAGTGCAGAGAAGTATACACTGAAGTTTTCTACAATGCTAAACTCTGCTAAGGTGGTGCAACAGAAATATAAAAACTTTTCATTCCACTTGCTGGGTCTCAATAATTGTGCAATTTGGAATGAAAGAAATTTCAAGAAAAGGAGTAACAATGAGAGAAAGAGTATGATTGTATAGCCATTTCTATCAGGTAGGTCCCTCACATCAAATAGTTTCTGGGGAAGATGCAAAAACCTGGGCTTTGCTGAAGAGCAAAACTCACTGGCATGCGTTGAGTTTCTTCTATTTCAAAACATTGCTAATTCCGTCCCCAGTATTATCTATGAATATTAATTTTCTGTGTATTGGGGACTAGGCAAACCAAAATAACAGAGAGCTCCCTACATTCCTTTGTAGCATAACATCTCAGGAACATTTTTCTCTCTCGTACTCTACACGTAGCCCCTAGCGCACAGAACAAGGAGTAGCTTTTCAAAGTTCTGCTTTAAGCGGAAAAAAAATGTATCCAGAGTCTTTAACACTGTGGAAAAGCTTGTTATGAGAATGCTAAGACGGGCTTGGTGTAAAAATTTCTTATTTGTTGTGCTCCCATCAAGAAAATTTTGGGCAGTATGGTTCCCCTGCAGCCAGTCTCTTACAAAGACATAGAAGAAGAAAAGACTGACCCTTTTAGCAGAATCAAAAGGAAGAAAAGTTAGTAGAAAGCTCTTGTATTTTCTTGAAAGGAAGTGTTTTCCATTTGAATGCTACAAATTACCTATTCCTTTGAAGCTACTTTAAAAAGAAGCCAATATTTTCTTGAGAAAGGATTACAAAGTCCTGAGTATTTGGGTGATAGAATTACTGGGGAGCTCTTTCTTACATGATATCTACAATACAATCTTCTGTTAGACTATATCTCCAAGTCAGAGCTCCAAGAGGGTGGGCTCTCAGCGACATCATTCTGTTGGCAGAAAAACCCTGTAGCTACACTTCTTGCTTCTTTTACTTCTTGGAAGGCTGAAGGGAACAGATGGAATTAATTATACACTATAAAGCAGAGTTTTGTTAAAATAATCTATGCTAGGAGTGTTTTGCCTAGATCAGCTGCAGTATCAGTTTGATATTAATCTAAGTCTTAGGTTAAGCCAATTCAAGGCAATTCTTTAATTTGGCTTAAGGCTTCTGAGCACAGTGCTGGGTTAATACCACAAAAAACTTTTTGTATGTATTTAGTTCAATTTTCAATTTTTTTTTTTTACTTTTTCTCGCCTCTCCTTTGTGTTACTTCTCCATAAAATTATGTTATTTTAGTTCCTTATTGGCAATACACAATAATTATTTGGAGTGGAGATCCTTGTGTCTTTGTGCACTCCCACAGCAATTGCAGCAGTACTGGTATGAAGTGAGACAATTTCTGACAATTTCAGACAGGGTTGGAAGGGGCCTTAAAGATCATCCAGTTACAACCCCCTGCCATGGGCAGGGTCACCTTCCACTAGCTCAGGTTGCTCAGAGCCCTGTCCAAGCTGGCCTTGAACACTTCCAGGGATAGCTTATGAAATACATTTTCCAAACATAGCTCAGGTTTCAACGAGGATCAGAAGAGGTCTAAGACATGACTGGTTATATGACAGAAATAATTGGTGATTATTTTCCAGAAATGAAAATGTTTTCCTTTATACTAAATTTGAATTGGACTATCTTCTCTTCTGAGTTTGTAGTACGCCCAGCCTAATGATGCTTTGGCTGCCACTCTCATCATACAAATATTAGCAATACTAATAATAATGAAAACGGTGTTATTTTATTAATATATTACTTCAAGGCTTTAACAGCATAAGATGTCTAAAGTTTTAAAGATGAAACAAGAAAAATGTGATGTCATAGTTTAAGACCAGAGCTTCTCACATTCATACACCTTTGCCTGTCCCCTATGCATTCACAAATGTGTGGATACAATAAAAGAAAAAAAAAAAAATCTGCAAAATGTGTAGCAGAACCAATAGAACAGAGGTAAGTATCATCTATATTTGTATTCAGTTGTGATTTCTACACTATCTGCTTATCTAATCTAGTCCCAGATTATCATTGCCAGCCACAGAACACCAAACTTGCAAGTTCTGTGGATGGATGCATGTATGTCTGCATGTCTGTATGCAGCTAAATGGACAGTGACTGACTTGGCAGAGTGGCTCCTTAACTCATCCTGAGCATGAATTTGGAACAAGGGGCTTTGATTTAATGTAAAGCAGTTTTACATAGAATACTCTACTTCTAAGACTTCCTGTCATGCTGCCATCGAAAGAGGCAGAGGAAGATGTGAAAGTCCTGAACGAAAGGCAGGATGCTAAGGAGCTGTGTAATCCATCACTTTCACAATCTTTTCTAGTTAGTCTCAATTTTAGGTGCACTCCTTTTGATTTATGACCTCCAGGACAGAAGCCTTGCAAAAAAACTCTGAATCAGTAGAGGGGAGCAATCCCTAATGAATTTAATTATGGTTTCTTAGTAAAAAATTCTGCTCTTTTCCTGTGGCCCAGTGGTGCCCAAAGGATGCACCTGCTGTATCTCCTTTTCCTATAATTCCATCATGACATGCTCTGCAGCCTGGAACTATGCTGTTCATTTATCCATAGCTGCTGGATTCTGAGCTCACCAAACCAGTCTGACAAAGTCAAGACACAAACTGCTGGCACCTTATGTGAACCTGTCTTGTGATGCTCGAGTTCCCTGAGGAGCAGGTGCACTAATAAAGGTGTCTGCATTTTTATCTCTGAGGAAATGACAGAATGCAGGTAATTTTTCCTGTCATAATGACACCTTTAAGAAATGAAAGAAAGATTAAGTAACTATAACCATACTTCAGCAATGTTGGGCCTTCTGGAGCCCAGGATCTCATTTTAATTTCCAATTGGGTCAGAACACAAAAACTTTAATTGCTTAACAATGATCTGGAAGGAATGAAGAAAGGTTTAAAGGGCAGAACCAATATAATCTAAATACTACATAGTTGTTTTAGACTTTGAACAGCACAACCATTAATATGAAAATATGAAAATTCACTGAGGCATTATTTTTCTCAATGTACATATTTTGTAATTATATACCTTGTCCTCAGGTGATCCATGTATACATCTTGTCAGGTTATCTGTCTACTTCACAAACAGAAACCTGAGTTATGGACTACTTTACTTTTTTTCAGTTGTGGGTTGGGATTTTTTTTTGATTGCTTGAGTTTTTTGTTAGGAGAGGTTTTTTTTAGTTTGAGAACTGTAACACATAATGAATATGTCAGAAACATCAAGCCTTCATGGTTGAGTATTAAAGGGGAAAAAGAGGAAAATAATTTTGTCATCTAGATAATTTTCTCAGCGTCCTATTACTTTAAATACTATATTGTATTTATTCAGGAAAGGCTCTTTTGAAAAAGAGGAACTACACGTTATTTCTGGATATGAACAGTGGTGCTCAAGGGAGCTTACAGCTGAATTAGGTCAAGCTTGACCATAGGTGATGGCTCATTGTTGCCCTGAAATTCTGATCCTAGGCTTTTAGGCCATGGAGTCTTCAAGGCCTTTAGAAGAAGAATCTGAGACATAAAAAAGCAAGTAAAGTGCTTTCAGGTTTCAAAAAGAATTAAAAGTTGTAAAGGCAAAGAACTTATAAGTTTACAGCTTGGAAATGTTTTACCATCAATCTTAATAATTAGTAGTTGTTATCCTGCTTTGTTTGGTAATGATGAACAAAACAAAGCCACTCTGTCCTTATAGGATTTGAAGCCTCATTTCTGAACCAAAAACAACAGAAAAAAATCCAAACCTTCATAAAGCCTTGTGCACTGTGCATTGCAAATTCAAACATGGGAGGTGTTTCTCTTAGTTATCTAGCAAACCTTCCTAACAGGAGATGAACAGTTGAAGAGAAAATTCAGTACTTCTCCATTCCCAAGTGTAAATTGTGATGGTTGGGAATGCTGCCTTTGCACCTCCCTGGATGCTGATATGGATTCATCACCCAAATCCAGCCAAAACAGCCAGTTCAAGCCCTTGTGACCTTGCCACTCAAACTATCCAAAGCACTCTCTGTAGAGAGAACATGCTCTCTATCCTGGAAGTAAAGGACTGGGACAGAAGTTGTAATGATTTGTGGCAACTTTAAATTAGAAAAATGTGCCTTCTCTTTTTTATGTCTACTGTGATTTCTTCTTGGATTTCTACTGCTAATGGTAGAAATACATAAATATCAGTCAAGGCAGTGCTTACTGACAATATATGTAATTGTCTTTCAATCTGAAGATTTTTAATTTGATCTTGCACAGTTTAAAAAGATTGTGTTGAATTTACAGCATCTGTTGTTATTATTGTTATTCAATATAACATGCACTCCACAATACAGTTAAATGATCTCAGTTCTGAGCACGATACAGACAAAGTGCAATGAAGAGTTCCTAATCAGAATTAGGTTCTTCACAGATGCAAAATGAATGCATTCGTAGTCAAACAGTAAAATCAAATTGCAGGTTACCAGGGGAATTAATCTTGATTTGCAGCTATTTATGATAAATAGGATTCAGGATGCTGGTGTCAATGAACTGCTCCTTACTGAAGGGAGAAATAAACAGCAGCAACAGGACTTTAGGAAAATTAGCTACCAGACTTGTTAAAATAACTGAATGATGAGGTGCACTAATTAAAAATCATTTAGCAATTTGCATATAGGTAACTCACTAGAAGATCACAGATACCTCTGTTTCAAATTTGCATTTTATCTCTTTGAAGCATATAATAATTAAAATGGCCATTAGTGATAACAAGAATTAATCATGTAAATCCTCTCATTCATTTATTTGACATAATAGAACACAAAGTCTACTTATGTTGTTTTTTTCCTTATTATAATCAACTCTATAAATCTACAAATTATGAAAATAAAATGCCTTAAACTCCTAGAAAGTCAGAGAAAAGTGTTATTTATGCATCAAGCCATGGGGATGTAGAGACATGTCGGTGTGTGTATGAATGTACCTGGCTCTTAAAAGGTGCACAGAGGATAGGGAATTTATATCTAGACTAAATTTGAAAGATGCACCAGCCTGGAAACCAGTACCAAATTCTCTATCTCTGTTATATAAGATAATTGAATGGCTTAATTAGGAAATTCTTAGGAGACCAATTTATTATAAACCACAGAATTCTGATGACTATCAGAAAGGTAATATACTAATTTGAACATCCACAAAAGGAGGACAGATGACCTTAATTGAACCAAGTGATACCAAATAATGAAGTGAACCAAATGATACAGTCCCAAATATAGAAGCCATCTTTAGGTAGACATATATTTATGGAAAAATGTCCTAAAATGTGAAAAATAACAACAAAATAGCAGTATTTCAGAAAGATAATGATATAGAACACAGGCTTGAAACCTTAGCCTTCTACTGCTTTCACATCTTACACATTGAAACTTTCATACTCTGAGTAAACAATGATTTTGCCTTCCCTTTATGCATTCCTAGAATGCTTCTGCTGCAACTTAGGACAGTATTTGCTTATGACTAGGGACAGCATTTTACCAGAACACCAAAGCTCAGGAATTTAACAGCCACTTAACAAAATGTTCTCCAAATTTTGTTGCATTTGTCTCAGAATTTATTTTTCATGGAAAAGTGAGGTAGCAGATGTTGATGCACAGATCATTACTAAACAAAAATCTTTAATTTTAAAGAAAAATGTAAAGGGAACACATAAGGGCTAGACTGGCACATTGCCAGGTACCTGCTAAATGACACTCATTTAGCATGCCATCAGAATTGAGTTCTGCTGCACAAACAATTGAAAAATGAAGTTTCAATGAGACAAGACTAGAACCAAAACTTTACACAGCAATCTACATTCAGGGAAGATCACCTTTCCTCATTAAGGAGATGAACCAGATGTATATTGAGACAAGGATGAAAGTTTCATACCAAAATGAATGTTTGTGCTCGCCTGCGTGTTGTATATACAGCTCAGGAACATTCCCATAAAAGTGAGGCTGTATTTTAAAACTGAGTCTGTTTTGCAGTTGTTTATGTGAGTTCCTAATTCAAAGCATTGACTATTCCCCTTGAAGTAACATTTTTATTATTGTGTCTCCTCTCTCATTTAATTGAGTCCTCCTCTCTCAGGTAGACTATTTGCAGATATGCACAGAAAAAAATAATTGTGTGTGCAGAGACTTCCGTGCCAGAGCTCAGCCTGTGAATGCTGTGGCCTTTTAAACACTCACTAATTGCATGACAAAACTTGAATTGTTTCTTCACAGGTGAATGGCTGACAGTTGCTTAAAAGCTACTTGAAAATTCCGATGGAACGCTTGCAATTGAGTTAGGAAAGAAATGCTCTTTACTTCCTTTATGATCAATAAGAAAATTCTTAATTGGCAGTCTTTCCCACTTCAAAATAAACTTTGAAACACAGGTAAAATAGAAGTTAAAAAGATGCAAACGGCAACAAAATCCAGTCTGTGTGTTTAAAATATGAAAGACCGAGGAGGGAAAGCTGGGGCTATAGCTGAACCTTCTGCTCATAATAGAGTAATATTTAATAAAGATGAATGGGTTGAAGAAAATATTAGTGGCCTGTGCTAAACTCCAGAGACAATTTCTCAGAGTCCAAGAGCACTCTGCACAGAAAATATCCACTAAAGTAAAGCTCATGTAGTGCAGGATTCAGAGTAATTTTCCTGTGGGAGAAATTATTGTCCTGAGTTCTGCATGTATATTGAAGGTATGAACTGAAATTTTCCAACTTGAATATTTGAAACATTTTTTCTATAAATCTCACCTTTGCTAAGCTTGCCACGTGAACAGGATGTTACAAAGAACAAAGCCCAGCCCAACAATTTGCAAAAATGCATGCCAGCCTTCTGCAAATCTCTTTTGCGTTGGTGTCTCTTGTTCTGACTTCACTTAGAGTGAGGTGAATGAGGTAATACCGGCTCAGGCAAAATTCAAGAAGAATTTGTACCCACCACCAGAGGCTACAAGCCAGGTTTTGAGCCAGGTAAGTGAAGAGGTCAATGAGCAGATCCTGCAAGGTGGGATAATACTTTTTATTGTGTCAATGTGATCAACAGTGCAACCACCACTGACCCACAGACATCTAAATTACAACAATCAAGTCTTGTTGTTGGACCCATGGGTGGTGTTATCTTTCTACCCTTATTCTTTCTTTTTCTTTCTTTTCCTTATAAATTCTCTTAAGCATTATTTTTATGCTTTTATATCGTTGTATTTCTATAGATAATAACCAAAATGGCTACATGCGTCCTTTCCACAGCAGCCAAATTGTTTTAAAATAAATCTACATATATAAAAATATTTAATATATATATAATATATATAATAAATATAAAAATATTTATTATATATATATAAAAATATTTATATTTATAAACACAGATCATTCAGTGTTGTTTCACTCTAATCCACCACAAAGGATCTATTAACAAGAACCTCTGTTACCCTGACCTGCCCCTGTTATACCCTTCAGGGGAGGGTCATAACAACACTAAATAAAGTTGAACCTGCGGAGAGACATGAGAGGATCTTTGACCAAGCAGCTCATCACTCATCTTTTGCTATAGTTAACAGCTGAGCGTGAGATCATCATGTTATTTCATTGTGGTGGAAAGCTCATGGTATCCATGCAGCATGTTAAATTGGATAGTTATAGTCAGAATTTAAAACTGTAAATAGAAGCATATGCAAATTTTAAACCAAACTTGCATCTGCAGAAGCCAAAATTAACATGGAATACTACTCAGTGTTCAGCCTTTAAAATTACATGTTAATAGTATTTCTCGGAATCACTCAAGAATGAGTTGTAGCTAATGGTGAGGAAGCATTCATTTTACTAATCTCGTCCTGTACTGAATTTTGTCATTGAGATTTTGAAGGAAGGAGAAGGTAATGTGATGTAACTTTCAGCTTTGGATGTGTCTCTATGATAGACGCTCAGTGGAGGTCAATTCCAAATTAATATTAATTCAGGAAGGATGGAAACAAAGGGGCTGCTAGTCCTTGTGGGCTTACTACATCAGCAAGAGGGCCATCCTGAAAGTGAATTAATACTGGTTATTGATAGGATTAACTGCCAACTTGTCTTATCTTCTGTACTTAGAGATGATTTCTTTAGAGGGAAATTAAAAGGACTTTATTTTGCTATTAGCAGGGCAGTGCGTGAGAGGAACTTGCACAAAGGGCAGGGAACTGAGCAGTTTCTTTCCCATTCCTGGTCTCACACAGCTGGGATTGAACTGTTCTGCCCTGGTCAGGCTGTGCCTCTTTGCTTCTAATGGTGCCTGTTTGGGTTCTGTTATGTGAAGAGTCTGTCCTTGTGAGGGCTTCATTACAGATAAGACACAGGACTTGGTCAGCCTCTTTCCTGGAAGTGATCCTGTGATCACATTGAGATCCTTTCATTCCCAAAGATGAAGAAGAAAATAGCCATAATCCCATAAAGTATGCAATCATTCAAGAAGGGCCAGAGAGGTTAATGGATTCCTCTCTGTGGAGTTAGACTCTTACAGTGATCAGAAGTTACAACTTTATTAAAAGTATGTTTTAATATATGATGGGTGGTAGACTCTGTGAGGTTGATCCTATATTTAAAATGTAAACCCAACAGATTAAATGGCCTGGTGCACACCATGGCAGTAAAAAAAAAAAAAAAAACAACCCAAACATAAAAAACATAAATAAAAAGAGAAAGAAAAAGTCACTCTGGGCAGTAGTGTAAGAGACATAATATAATATATTCATATTCTTACAAACATCCTCAGAGGCAACTTGCATCAGTAATGACAAAGCAACAGGTACAGAGTGCTGAAGTGGCACAGATAGGGTATTCAAACACAAACGCTATGCTTATATTTAATAACCACAGCAGGTGAACAATTGGATATGAAAGGGAAATTAAATGGGCTGACCTAAGAGCAGAGGCATTTATTGTCTAGCTCTGTACTTCCTATTCTATGATTACTGCAAAGCTCTTTTGTAAACCAGTATGAAGGAACACATTACTGTGATTGTGCATCATCTAAGCACAGTAGCCACAGTAGGAAATACAGAAACATTTTTAAAAGTCAAATTCAATCAGGTCTTACCTCCAAGCTTTTATATTCCCTTTTCTTTTAATCTCTTTTCCTGCATGATGCCTGCTTTAAGCCTAACTTTGTTTGCATTAATGCTGTTTCTAGATTCCTGATAACATAATAAGGTAGAAAAATCAAGAAAGACTGAGAGGGAGACAGAACTCTCATCGTAGCCCCCTTTAAATTAAACCAGAAATAACCATTTATCTGGAACCATAAACAGCCAACTAGTCTCAAATTATAAGATTAACTCAACATGAAATGAGGACCAAAAATCTTCATGATTTCTACAATATTGCAGATGAAAAATAGCTTTACGAGTTGAGACCATCAGCATAACCTGAATATGAGATGTAACCAAGGAAAACAATTATGAAGTCTCCCCTACCTGAAGACCAAACTCCAGAAACCAAGCAAATAAAAATACTTAAACTGGGAAAACATGTCAAAGTTCTTGTGGAAGTATTAATGAGTAGTTTTGTCTTCTCTCCTGAAGAAATGATTTGTAGCATTTAGCCACTGAACATTACACATTTTACTGCCCCTAATGGAATCAGTAAAGACTTCCATGAGAAGTTCCCCAGACATAAGCCCACATTTCAAAATATAATGCAAATCATTGAAACCATAGCAAAATAAAACAGATTATCTAAGTGAGGAACAGAGGATATGAAAGCAGGACAATGGGTGTCACAGGTAATTATAAAGATGCATCTGGTCCCTAGTTACTTTTGACAAAGCTGCTTTTGTGATTTATGGCAGGTGCTTGTTTATAAACCTATTTCAGCACAGACACACTGAAGCACATTCATCATTCTGCCTGGTCTTCATTATTGGATAAACGTCATTTAAACAGAACCTGAATCCAGACTTCTGCTACCTTGACATAAAAATCAAGATCTTCTATTTTCCTGCATTTATTTATATATTTCCATTGACTTATGGAGGTGGGGTATGTTTGACAAAGGCTCTACATTTACCCCCCACAGAAAGCAAATGAAAGTGAGCTGAACTTCAGGAAAAATTGCTGGCAAGCAGTACTTCTTTTAATATTGTTATTTAGTTTTGTGCCCTGCAGTTGTGTTTTGTGGAAATGCAGGATAATCAACATGCAAGTTCGAGCAACTACAACTGACAAAAAATCAGAATGATTTTGGTTGGATTTTGGGGGTTTTGTGGGGCAAGGGTGGGCAGGGGGAGGTTGTGTTCTTTTGACTTAATTTAATGCACTTTTTTAAAAGCGCATTTCAAACTGTGAGGTTTGACACAGTCCAAAATTTTGGTTATTATGTACCAGGGAACTCTGGACCTGAGGAATTGCTGCTTTACTGTGGTGTAGAGTTGTGCAGTCGTCTCATGTGAACAGCCCAATTTTAGTTTCTCAATTTTTATCTCACTGAATATTTCTTACTGGAAACAAAGCAAAACAAAGAAGTCCGGCAAAAACCAGTGAGAACAGAACTTTTTGTAGATTGCTACAGTAAATACCTAGAGCCCACCTTACTAGGACAAGTAAAGTTATACAACAATATGACCTGGTTTTGTAAGTTTGAACTGTCAATAAACAGCTAAACATAGCAAAAGGAAGTTGAACAATTTAGAAATTGTGCAAAACATGAAGCATATATTGAGGTTTTTAGAAAAAGTTATGGTAATGGAGAACATTATTTTTGTTATAGTTATGGATTTAATCCGGAAACTTTGAGGCAGCATATTGTCAAGGAAGGAGGAATGAAAATATAAGGGAATAAAAGTTGAATGTCTAAAACTCAACTCCACCATATTCTTCCTTTGCTCAGTGCATTAAGCTGTAAGTCCAAGTAGTTTTCTCACTTTTAACTGTTACAGAACTTAAATAATTTATTATGGAAAAAAAGACACTAAAGAATATATTTCTAAAAGAACAAACAAAAAAGCCTTTTAGTCACAATTAAATCTTCAGAAATTTCTCATTGTGAAAGCCAAGCCAATATAAAAATATTCTTCAAAATCAGAGCACCGATTTCAATAAGCAAATTAGCAATATATTTTCTGAATGGAAAGAAAACATACATCAAATACTATCTGTTATGAAGACAGTCTTGGTCATCAAGTACACAAAAATCAAAACTTTGATAGAATTTTTAGAAACAGTTATACATTTATAGACCATCCTAGATATGGAACGAACCCTATGAATTATCATCTGGCTCTGGAGCTATTTTGCTGAATGCTGACAGATTGACAACATGACTACTGGAAACTTATAGGAATTATAAAGAAACTCGCTGGAAATATAAAGTAAAAATGAAAGACTGTATTTCATTTTACTTTCAAAGTAACTCCATCTGTTGGACTAATACAAAAAAAACCCCCCTCACACTATAAGGCTTAACAAAAAACTTGTTGGCAGCAATGAGGCCAGATATTGCAAGATTATTTTTTTGGTCTAAGTAATATCTTCACTTCCTATTAAAGACTGTCCATACAGTTTCAGCTGTTACTTCCTTCGGGTAATTTGGTTGCTGACTGCAAGTCAGCCGGAATACTGCTTACCTGTAAATAAAGATATGTAATAACTTCTTGTTCCAGCAACACAGCAGAGTTAGAACATTTATTCATCATGAAATCGCATATTCAGCACATGAATACACATTTTGTGACACTGATCTAATGACAACCCATGCATTTCTTAATAATTTCAAGTCTATTTAACATAACATTATTTGCTAGCAGATATGAACACTTAATCCATTGTCTGTGAGCTGTCATTCAACTTACTGTACATGTTCAGTGTCTGAAATTCATACTAAATCCATATGCTTCTGAAGGAACACAAGGCCTACTTTAGCACAGCACCATTGGAAAGAGAGTCATTGAAAGAGTATCAAGAATACTTGTTGGCTCTTTCCCTGCCCCAGCACAGGATTAAATGTATTTATATTGTTCCAGAAAGACACTTATTCTTCCTGCCTGTAAAGACCTTTAGTTGTTGACGTGAAGTGGCCCCAAGCCAAAATAAGAGTCTTCAGGTCAGGCTATATTGCTTTTCATTAAAGAGAGCCTGTCATCTGGAAAATTATTTCCAATTTCTACTCTAAGGGGGTTTTGTTACTATTATTGCCTGGAACAACATAACCCTTGAGACGGAGAAAACTTGAAAGAAGAGGCTTGAAACAAATCTCTCTAAAGTCCTTTGTGTCTTTACAAGGTAGGTCTCTCCCTTCAGGTTTGCTTTTAATCCAAGAACCCAACCTTTTCCTGAAGTGTGCAGTCTGAAATTAAACTGAGCAGCATACAACCATTCCATCCTCTTTCTCCTAGTCAGAAGCAGGCATCACAGATGCATTTTTCATTTCCCTGGTCCCTTGCCAATCCTCCACATGTCCTCAAAAATGACAACTGCAGACCTGAAGTATCCACAGACAAAATTTATCAGGCTCACCAGATTTAAGAGCAGTTAAGAACTCTGTTTTCTGTTCTTTCCTTCATCAAGATTGAAAGGCTTTTTGGTTTTTTGTTAGTTTTCTCCTCCTCTACTTTCCTCTGCTCAGTTCACTTTTTTGTAAAGGTTGATGCAAAAAAAAAAAAAAAAAAAAGTGTTTAGTGCACTAAACACTTTTACTTTCTTAGCATCATCTGTCAACAGCCTTCATTCACTCAGCAGCAAGTGCACAGATTGTAAGTTTGAGTTGGCCACTACACATGCTGTGCAAGGGAGAGGAGGGTTTCTTCACTTTGTTACACTGCTGTACATCCTCGGAAGTGCCAGATAATCCAGCCAAATTCTATGACAAACTGTACGTACCAAGCTCCCTTTGGCATTACTGGTAGCACTGATTTTTACATTGCTAAGTAAAATTGTGTGCCCTCTGCAACATTTCTAAATAAAGAACGGTAGAAAGATGACCTATTTTCTAATGTGTAGAAAGCCCCAGAACCACTCAGTCACAATTCTTACCACAAAATCCAGGTACATAAGCAATTTAGTCATATGTTAAGCTTTTATAAATCCTTTTCCCCACATTTTTCAGAGAGACAGTTGTTAAGATGGACAAAGGACCACGTGAGTAAGAGCTATACACTTGTGTTTGCCACTTTATTTGCATTCTTTTTCTCCTCTTTTTTAGGATTTTTTTTTCTGCTTATTTCACTGGATTTTTAAAATTCTTTTTTTTCAGGGTTTGCTGTATTGGATACTTCTTTAGGGATTTCAGTTTCTAGGTTACAGAAGGAGCACTCCCCTTTCCTTAAGGTCTCATGTCTATTTTTAAACCTAACCTCTTTCCAAATCACATTTTTCACTTTCTGACGTGGAAAGAACCTTCTTCCTTTCAGCTTTACAATGAAAAACAACTTAAAAGAAAATTCCCTCATCTTTTAGTCATGTTTTAGTCATCAGCAGTAGTTACCTGCCATTATTGCTACAGTGATGGACGTGAAAGGACCTAATATAGATTGTCCTGCTGTTACCCATTTAAATTCTTATATAAGGCACTTCAGCATGGATATAGCCTGAATGTACTACAGCAAAAAGAATGCAAAAATATCTTCTTCTGTGAATGGTTTGTATATAGGAATTCTGCTAAGGATGAGTTTGCATATTTTTGATGCTCAGAAGACCAGAGGTGGAATTGGGGAACACACTGTGGGGATAGGGACCTTATTGTGAAGGAACAGTTATGAGGTGTTTAAGCATAGAAGGGAACGACCTTGTATATCTTTGATTTCCCCCTAGCAGGGCAGGGTGCCTCAGCATGCCCACATCCCAAACAAACTACCCAGAGCAAAGGACACCACGTGTGCAGGACAGAGTGAGGATTATTAAGCCAGATGGTCTTAACCTTTCTGATAAATTGCGAGAACTGTGAATTGGAGAGATATCTATTTTAAAATACTCAGCAATCCTTTCAGAAATATTCCCACTGATATAACCAACTGGAGCAGAGAAGTAAAGGCAGATGTTACAAATGGGAACCAAAAAACCCTTAATGATCTAACAGTTCACTTAGTCTGCTTGAGAACCTGATCATCTCTAGGAACCAAAAGTTAAAACAATAATTTTCCCATCCAGCCTGTTGAGCATGAGAGAAAGAGGTGCAGTCAGGGAATCTGACAGAATGAATGTGAATGAAACAAACAAAAAAAAAAGAAGACAGAAAACATAACCTGTTACAGCATGTGGAGAAAAGTCATTGTCAGGTCAGTAATGAGTCTTTGTACCAACTTCTCCCTGAGGGACTGGGTGCCCAGAAATACTTAGGTAATTCACACTACTCTTTGTTAAGTAAGACTAGATGAACAGTTCAAATCCTTTTTCCCTTGATGACTCAAGACATCCTATATGGCTCTCATTTTAGTTTCGGGGTTTATATGGCAATATTATTTTCAGCTCAATAAGTGAACTATGCTAAAGCTTTAATCTATGATAAATACAGGTTCTGTGTCCTTTTTTTTTTTTTTGCTACCTTTACTTTGAGGTGCAAACTATCCTTTGTGTCTGTCAGGTTCCTGATTTTAATGGTCTGCTCTCTGGTATTAGTCCAGGAGGACAGTTGTTGAGGTGATGGATGAGTTACCAAATGCTTGGTGTAATACACGTCATTCTTTGCCCTGGCTTTTCTAATTTTAGATTGCAGTGACTGAGCAACAAGTTAAATCTATACTTTATTGGCCTTATAGATGCAAGTTAATCATTTTAAGATTGCCAAAAGAGGATAGATACTTTATGTAGGAATAATAGAAAATATCAATTACGTTTGTGAAATATACATTTGTAAAACTGCAAGTTTAAGTGCACAAATCAGAATAAATGGGCTCAATATATGACATTAGAATACAGTACTGTTGCTTGGCATACACTGGCTTTCCTAGATGTTACCGAAACCCCTCACAGTTCTGGAACGTAGCAATCATCTCCATTATAAGACTCAAACTGCTTATAAACCTTCAAGGAGAATGGATGTGTTAACTCTAAATCTCAGATATTAGTTTGTACAGAAAACTGGTTGCTGGTGTAACTTTCAGAAGTGAATGTGAGTTATATTAATGGATAGATTGAATCAAGAAATAAAACCAACATTATTAATTTCAGATCTGTTTAAATACAAAGATTTGTTTACCAAGGCTTACAGGAAATGCTCTTTGTAAAATATCCCTAGATACTGGTAGAAGGTTGTTTTTCTTTTCCCCTCCCCACCCCATCAAAAAACCCTTAAATGGGGAACCTGGGGAAATTAAAATTTGAGTCCTCAGCTGCTTTGTTCATACTCTAAGGTTTTTATGGAGAATAATTTGCAAAAAGATTACCTGTTAAGAAACATAATTACCTGTTAAGAAAGCATAGAGAATTTAGACAACTCTAACTGCAGAAATTCTATAGAAATTCTGTAAGGAAAGTATTTTGTAGTCAGAATACCTCCAGCCTTTCATATTTTTATTTAATGATCCAAAGATGGTGTGATGACCTGGTGGTGTCCAGCCTCAAGATATCCAAATTATCTACCCTAGTCACACCAGTGTGGTTCCAAACAGCTTGTACCCCATCCTAACGAGCAGGACATGCCTACACTGTGCATTTTGTGGGACACAACTCCCAGCTTCTCTGAAGGGACTCGTGTCACATCCTGTTCTGAGGCTCCTCCATGACCCACAGTACCGGGAACAGTAAGGGAAAAGCCCCAGCTGGCAAGATAAAAAGCCCCGTCCATTTCAGCACTGCCCTTCTGGTCCAAGGGGGCAGGGGGACACGTGGGTGAGGGAAGCAGTAGCTGAGCCATTAGAAATCTTTTCCCTAGAACAAGCTGTCACCATCTCTTCTTTTGTTTGTAGAGATTTACTATGGAGACATATCTCAAAAATTAGTTTAAAATGTTAATGGAACTGAAATTGGAAGATGATCTCTGTTGGCCACACTAATTCCTGCCAGCCTCAATGGCAGGATCAACAACTCAGGATAAAACTGCCTTGGAGAAACAGACATCTGATAAAAAAATTAATTTATTTTGAAAATTAGGCTGAATGAACTTTGTGAACTTCAGAATACCGTCATAATCTGGACTACTTTAACAAGCTATCCTGGATGCACAACCTTAGAATCTAACATATGGCTTTAAGGGAGGATCAAGAGGAGGAGCCAGCTGATGGAAACCTGAATAAAATGTACTGTAACTGTATCTCAACACATATTATTGCAATGGTGGATACTTAAATAGGCACCTTACTGAGGAAAACCTTCTATATTTATAAGCCATAGCTTGCAATCAGACCTTTGAAAGCTGCATGCATTAAGTAGTTTACCTGCAAGCCTGAGAGAAATTAACTGACCGTGCAAACACAGACACAATGCTCATGTGCTTCCCTTACAGTAAATTCTGAGAAAATACAGCAAGCTCTCTTCATGTAAGCTTAGCCTCGAAGGCTTTAATAAATGTGACTCCATGGCATCTTAAATAGCCTATTAACAGGAGCAGAAGATCAGTGAAAGCCTTCATGCCAAACAGTCTGTGTGACAGGCAACAATACCATGCACATGTCCTGAATACTCAGCTGGCATTATCATAAACAGCTTCAGGAGAAAAGGCAAGCAAGGTGGTAGGGCGAAATCTGCTTATTCCAAGCAGCCACACAGTAAACCTGCCTCAAATAACCTATTTTGTGGAAAACATCAGCCACAGGACGAGGCACAGTGTGGAATCGGTAAGAAATGCACTTCATGCCTGTATACATGTATTTTACTTGGACTGATAATCAACATAATCTAAGGTAAACCTCCAAACTAGTTGTCTACATTAATGACCTAAAAGCAATCATAATAAAATAAGACAATCTTAACTATTCTTGGGCTGCCAGAGAGCTGTCTAATTGTTCTATTTAAATTGTTCCATTTCAATTAAATTGAGGAGGAGAAAAAATAATAGAATTAAGTGCTTCGCTATTTACAGTCCTTGAGTGAATACAATTTACATAATCTGTGTAGGATCCCTATTAGCAGGGTTCACAGTAAGAAAGCACAATGATTAAATCATTAAATCATATCTAGGAAGAGAGAACATTCCCATTGATATAGGAAGCCTTGATGGATGTTAAAACAATTAGAATCATCAAGTGCTTTTATGAATAGCAAGGATTGTGAAGGCAGAAAAGGTTTTCAAAACTGGGATATTCACACTATTTTTACCCTAATACATTTCACTCTCTCTTTGGTTCATTATCACAGATACAATTTGCATCCATTTTCAGTCATTAAATAGTAGTTCAGCTCTTCAGTATTTCAAGCCCTGGTCATTAATGTGAATTCATACAACTTATTCCCTTTGCCCCTCCTATCTTTTCCTCAAAGAGAGCACCCTTTTCATTAAATGACTCTCAAATTGCTGTTAGGATAGTAATTTCTAATTTCCATGGTTACGTTTCCTAAAAGAGCTGCTGCTGCTAAGAAAAACACATTGGAGAATCGGAGAATTGGAATAGCATAACTGGCTCTTAGCTTTCATTCAGAGAGGGGTGGAGGTGCTGGTTGCAATTCCTTCATTTTTTTTGTTTTTCTCTTTTTTGTAGTTCGGTAGATCATACCCAAGGCCAGTAAATGCACCCATCAAAACATGGATCTTGCCCCACAGATCTTGAAGATAGTGACTTATTCTTTTGCTTCAACAGTTTTGGAACTATTAGAATAGATAGAAAAGTTTATCAGGAACACCAAATTGTCCCGTGCCTTGCCAAAAGTATCACGGTGAGGTCAGGTCGTGGTGTCACACGGTAAATAAGAACAGCCATGATCATCTCACAGACATGAGGTTATAAAGCATCCTACAGGGTTGTTACTTGCACAGTATTTTATAGCACGTCAGCATACTGGACAGGTGCGACACATTTTAATTCAGACTTTACCCGTTTTTTTTCAAATAAAAATTAGAGATGCACAATTATTAACATTGAAGATAAAAGTTACAAAGGAATTTTGTATAGAGGTTTGGGTTTGCTTTATAACATCCTCACGTTCTTTAAAATCGTAGGTCAATCAAAAAGTCTCTCTAATCTAACTTTGAGCTTTTTAATTAATTTAATCTGGGCAGCTGAAGCTGTTGGTCAGCCAGAGGGTAAGGTAAGGTATTGCTTAAGCTACTCTTGTAAAAGATCACACTGACTTCAGGTTTGCCACAGAACTTATGCAGCTCAATATGATGTGTCATGTTAAAAATCGCCACATTATTTCAGATGTGCCTGTTGACACAATAGACAAAAAGTTCCTTTGAAGCAGCCATTGGCTTATTTGGAAATCCTTCCTTGTTCATGGATCATTGACCTGAAAGACAGGTTTATCAGAGAAATACTGATTTTCCCCAGTGGCATAAAAACACTGCTATAGTTTTAGAGGTTCTCTTTAGTCTTCTCAACAAATTCACGAGGCTTGAAGTTCTGGCCATTAATAAATAAAAATCTAAGAACAGTGGTACTTAGGAGTTTTTTCTTCCTTAGCAGAGAAGAATGTTATTGCGATTATGTAAAATAGACCTATTTTAAACCTAATGCTTCACAGACATTATGGAAAACATGACTATAAGGAAATATTTTATTGATGATTTAACTTTCTTTCCAGCATAGCTGGAAATTTCACACCTCTGTCTTCATTTAGGACTGGTTTATCTATTTGTGTGAATTAAATGTGACCAGCATTTCCTTTTGCTTAGCAGGAGAGTAATAAAAAAATTATGAAAACTTTTTAAATTGTGGCATTGCCTTTTTAAAAATGGTCAGAGAAGTAGCTGGGGATATTGCTATTGTTAAAAAACCCCACTGTCTACACAATGCGATTATGAACTTTGGAAAAGAGACATCAAATAATCACCATATCTCTTCTTTTCCTTTGCTTCTGTACTTCGTGTGCCAAAAGTAGATTTATAAATCATTGATATATTTTGCAATCAGGTCCCCTGCTTCAGTTTTCCCCCATCCTTGTTTTTTTTCTGAGACAGTCGCTGTTCTGGCCTGGTACTTATACTGTTCATTCGTGCCTTCAGTACATCCCTCATTAAATCATAGAAACTGACTTCATGCTGAACTGCACCTTGGCCAGCTACACAGTTTAGAAGTTTAACTATGGATAATTCTCTGAAGTCCAAGTGTCAGGACCTCAGCACACATTTTCTGTGTTTATTTGCTTTTCTGATCAAGCCCAGTGAGTTCATTAAGACCAGCAAAAATAAAAAACAACTGTCTTGTAACACTGGCAAGTTTCAGCCAGCTTAAAAGCTGAAAAAGTCTAGTCCCTTTGATCAACTCCAACAACAAACTTTTCTCATAATAGTCTGGTTCTTAACAAAAAAAAAAAAGAAAGAAAAAGGAAAATAAAAAGGTTCGCGCTCCATTGTAAATATTTCCTTTAGAGCAAGAAACTACCTAGAATGTTCAAAGCATTTGTCTTTCAAGAGGAGTTTCAGAGAGACAGATCTAGGTGGAAAAACACATTAATGGCAATAGAATAACTGCAAATATTGGGAGAAGGAGGAGTATTTTTGCTACACTTTTGTGAAATTGTTCTTAAATCTTTCTTTAGGAGAAACTGGCTGTATTAATGAGGACTAGTGCCTCTGGTACAAGGTCTCAGTACGAGCAGATTAAAGCCTCAGTAGGTTCCATGCTTTAGGTAAATACATGAGCATCTGAGCATTCCCATAGCTTCTTAAGTCAAATCAGTGCATTAGAAAATGCACTCCAAAATCTCTGCACTAACCTAGATATTACATAGGGTTTGAAGCACTCATTTTCAAATGTATTGATGATTTTTTTATCAGTTATATATACCTATTAATGCAGAAAAGGTTTCCACCTTTTATTACCAATTCCTGTGATTTCAAACTGTTGCCTCCTCAAAGCAATTTAAGATAGAAACTTCAGAACAAAAAGTAAAATTGACTTAAGCATTTAATTATTTTGCCATAATCTCTTTGCCCTACACATTTATGTTGTACAAAACATTAATGATTTTTTAAATATAGCCATTACTAAACTAATAAAAATTCTGTGCCAAATGGAAAATAAAGCCTGCATAAAAATGTCCATGGGTACTCAGGAGAGATGATACTCATCGATCTCCCAAAAATATGCTTGCCTGTATAAAACACAGCAACTAACAGTGCTTTATATGATTCACGAGAGACTGCGTGGCCATGAAAATAATGCCTGCAAATGATGCTTTTAGTGAACAGTAAGGTGAAGGCATAATGGTTTCTACTAGTTTAGAGGACAGTAAAACAAATATTATCATATTCTCTGCATTTGTCATAGGGACACCTTGAAAGTTAATCCAAATTAACAAGAGGTATCAATTTAAACTGCATTCATTAAACAGTATTAAATCTTGATATTGACACTCTAAGGATTAGAAATATGGCCACGTTACTGCAGCTTAACAAGCTAAGCCCAAGTAACAAGCTTTTTATGTACTCATGCACTATACAATGTGAGGTAAGATGAATTCATTTAAACCTCTTAGGTGAATATATTTAATATCGCATTTGCTGTGCGCTAACAGCATATGCACAAATACCTATTGCAGTCAAGCTCACACTTAGGAACTAATTAGTAAATGCCTATCTACCAATATTTAGACCCACTCTGACCATTGCAATTAACTCTTTTCCTATGTAGCCACTGGAATATATTTAGAATATGGGAGAATTCCAAAGGTGCAACCTCATAGTTCTCACCCCAAAGTTTCTTTCATCTGTAAAGTTAATGTTCTTCTGTCATAAATAATAGTATTTACATGAAATGGCCAAACAACCTCACCACCTCTGCTTTCCAGCATCTACATCTTGCTCCTCCTTGAGTCTACTGGTCTCAGGACCAACACCTGCTGGTGGAAAGATATGTGGAGTTACCCTATGACCAATTCAATTGATTCTGGAATAGTTTTGAATAGTTCTTCATTGCCTAACATTGCTTCTTGTAAAGCAAGCTGCCTTATAATGGGATATTTAATCTTGAACAGAACAAAAAATAAAGAATAGCGTAGTGATTAGCCGTAGAACCTGCAATCAGTTCTGAGCAAATCAATATTTAAAAATGATTTCATGTACAATATCTCACAAATGCAATGAAAAGTGAACAAACTGGCACTGTGAACTAAGAACTATACTTCCCTTCCTGCAAGTCTCAGTCGTTAGTGGGGGAAAAAATAATGTACCATGGTTGAGCACACAGCTAAAATAAATCTAATCAATGCTTCATCAGTATTTCGGATCCTGAGTCCTTTCTTTAAAAGTATCAAGCTATTTTCATTAAGACACATACTTAGAGGGAAGGAAATGCCTTTTTAAAAGGTCTCAAGTTTAATTTTAGACATAAAAAGTTATAAAGATCCAAAGAAAAAAATCTGGTTCTAAGTAACTCATTTGGTTTTTACTGGTTTGGACTGAATGGCACTAAGTCTTCCTAAGGCTTTTTTTGGAAAAGGGAAGGAATTGGGCAGATCAAAAAATTAAAATTAAGTTCTTTTCTGAAAATCAGTTCAGAGAGGTGCACCATGCAACCTCTGAGGAGAACAGTTGAACAACCTCTATCTAAGCCATTATTTAGGAATCTGAAACACTTTTCAAAAAAAAATCTTTTGTAACCTTCCCACGCTTGGTTGTTCCTTGAAAAAGAGGAGGAAATTAAGAATTCACTGACTGAAAAGCAAAAAATATTATGAAATTTAGTAAATTTTTCTGATTGTGTATTTTAGCTAAAAAAGAAATTTCCAGTACAAGAACATTGGTAAGTTTGTCTCCTAAGCCTGTTTATTTAATGAATCATAACCAAAAATGTCTAAGTGTAATAATTCCGATGGGGTATTTTGGATATTATACAAGTAATTATTTAATCCCAAAGCAGCATATTTGTTCCCTAATAGATAACTTGCCTCTGCAGACAAAAAAGAGTGTGGAAAGAACACTGATAATTGATTCATTCAAGTTGGAAATAGGACCATCAAAGGAAGCTTAAGGTGGTGGTTAAACATAAAACCAAAGAAGTGTTCACATTTACAGTTTTCACTCCACACATAAACCTATGTTTTTCCTTGACTGAAAGTAAAGCTCAGTAGAACAGTATTTTTCAACTGCCAAAATAAATTTTTCCTTTCCAATTTCCATATGGAACTGACTTTTACATGTACATGTGTGTGCATATAAAGACCCGTCCTTTTAACTGGATGTTTCTAATTACAGACTTCAGTGGACTATTTTTTTAAAGCATTTGACAGAATGCCTGTTTAAGATGTAATGACATATGTTCTCTTGAAACTCTTAAGTGTGTTGTGAAAAGAACACCCATACCTGTGCAAACATACATCAGTGACCCTCTCAATACCAGGCCTCTTCATGTGTATTAAAAAAGCACATTCATCCCCGTTTCAAGTCCTCCACTGGTAGTTACACATTAATAAGGCCTAAGCTTTACTAGATTTCTTGAAGTGTCACAATTCTTCCAATAATTAAATTATTTTATAATGTCTACGGTGCAATTTTATTAATTTTTAAGATAAGTCGCCTTCAAAAGACGACCTTTTTTGCATAGGTTTTCTTGAATTTTGAATTACAATCAAATTATAAGATTAGTTGATTTGTGCTTTTTGATGTTAAGGTACAAAAACAGTTAAGCAAAAGAATCCTAAGAAAGTAGTATTCATCTCTCTCACATAGAGTGCATATCTGCTCATGAAATTAACATTCTGCACTCAAGGAAATAAAACTTGAGAAGAAATGGGAAGTACTAGCAGAATCGTTGTTAAAGAACAATAGAACCAATTTTAAAATGCTTGAAATTTTCTGAACAGCCGGTAATTTTGTTCCATACATAAATAAAGATGGGGTTTGTATACTCCACACTTGAGGGAATCTACTTTTGTAACTCAGTTTTATCAAATAATGAGGTTAGTTACAATAGATTAAATTGAAGCCTGAAAATGCTTAGCAATTTGCTTGTCTGAACATTGAGATCATTTCTTCAAAAGGCTAAAAATTAAAACTGTGGGAAGTCGGAGCAAAAAGTAATTCTCAAAATGTGGTAGCTTAGCAGAAAATACTAAAAGAAATGAAATTTATAGTTCGAATCGTGCTTGGCCTGCAGATAAGAAACATGAATTCCACTGGAAATAAGCAGTAGACTAGATATGGTCTGAGAAGAAATTAAAGTGAAATATCGCCAAAGTGAAAGGAAAGGAGTCCACAAGGACAGACACAATATAGCACAGAAGAGAGGTCACACCGTGCTACAAAGGCAGAAATGAAAGATCAAGTGTTAAAACAGCACGGACAGCAAAACACATACTGCTCCTTTGTACAGGGCAGAACCCTAGACAGAAGCACTGTTTTGTGAAATTTTAGCAGTAATGGGTTTAACTATGAAAGAAAAGTAATAAAGAAGGCAAACGCTTTCACCTGGAAGCCTTAACTAAGGGTGGCTTTAAGCTATGAGGAGGAGGCCATTGCCAAGTGCAACATCCAACACAGCAAAGGGCTGCTTTGTTCAGCTGAGGCCGCTCTTTACAGGGTTGTATGGCAACTCCAGTTTAGAATTCCCAGTCAAAGGTCAAGTCTCCATCAACAACAAACAACAGCTGCTCTGGAACAAGACCTATGGAAAAGCAGGCTCATGTTTGCTGAGCCCTCCTCTCAAAGGGACCAAAACAAGCACAGCATTCTGTGGCTCTTTCCCATCATCACCACTTCCTGAACACACAGAAAATGATGGACTCTGAGCCTGACACTGTCCATCACCTCTCAATAAACTGGATCAACATTGCAGTAATTGTAGACCAAAACCCTGTAGACCCATAAAAGCTGTAAGCCTCTAGAAACAGCACTCCCTCCATCATCATGAAGTAGCCTCACTACCAATAATCCTCCAAATATAAACTTTTGCAGATTGAGAATTAATAACCAGTCAAATAAATATTTTTAAATTATTCAGAAAAAAGAGCTGTGTCATTCCACCAAACAAATGGATTTCCTATAGCAAATATAACCAAACATCTTCACAGCTGGCATAAATCATTACATTTCCATTAAATTTAACGGAGAAATTTCCATTACTGAGATCGAATATAGTTAATATATTTGTCATGCATGATATGTTTCCTCTATACCTTTCAGGTAAAAAAAATCACGCCAGATTTCATGTAAAAACATTAAAAAATCCAAGTCTGCAATTATAAAATCAAAAAGTAACATTGTAAAGAAGACATAGAAAAAAATATGAATCACTTTAAAAACCGAAAAACTTTTATAATGTAACATGTAATTAATAGGTGCCAAATTTATGATGTAACAAGCAGCAAAGGAGTAGAAAACATATGGCAAGTTCTTCTTTGATAGATGAGAACAAAGAAAAGAGTTACGTCTGAGCCTCTTTTTTCCTCTGCTCCTGTCTTCTCTCATCCAAGGTAAGGCTTGACTCACTTGTCTTTAATTACCACAATGCCAGAAGAAAAAATTCCTCAAGACAAGAACAGAGCAAAAGGCAAAGGCAGCAAAACTGTCAAAGTGGCAGCAGTGCCCCCAGAAGAGAGGAAAAGCTCCCCAGAAAAGGCTGTGCGAGCCGTGACTCACCCTGTGGGAGATCAGCCTCAGGATGCTCGGGACACGAACGAAGCACTGCATCCCCGCTGGCTGCAGGAAAGCACCCTGAGGAATAAACAAAACAAACCCAAAGAATAAGGTCATGCTAAATTAAACTTTCTTCTTGCATTAAAACAAGCTGGTGCTGTAAATGCCTTTGCTGTTACTGATCAGAGCGGTGTAAAGTTTTTTCTGCACACAAAGTGGAAAAAATACCTTACTTTTGTTTCTCACTCCCTTTTCTGTAGTTTTCATTTTGCTTTTAACTTGTACAAGTCCTTAAGACTGTATTTTAAGAAGGCCTAGGAAGAGGCAGCAGTGGTGAACTCCTGCCAGGGCTCAGCGAAAGCTGAGGGAGGGAGGGAGAGGTGCCATGGTGTGGCAGCAGGGCAGGGGCTGGCCCAGCACACCTGAGCAAGGCAGCAGGGCCCACAGGGCAGCTCAGAGTGAATCCACAGGTACCTCCATGGAGAAGGCTGAGGCTGGGCTGTGTCCTGGCAGCTGGGATCAGGATCGGACCCCACGTGGGACACTGAGGACAGCCACAGCTGGGATGGCCAGTCACGGCCATAGGGACAGGGCCTGAGGGGATGACAAGGAGAGCAGCAGAGCTGTGGCTGACCCAGAGCTGACTCAGCAACCTGCAGCTGCTTCAGAAGTGTGATGTACAGCGACACCTACTCCTGCGGAGCCAGAGGACACCCACGCCAATCCAGCAAAAGCCACATGCACTCATCAAGAAGCTGAGGAGAATCATGAACAAACCGATGTAAAGCAGCACAGCCATGATCCCAGCCTAGCAGTCCTGGGGCTGTCAGACTCCCTAAAGACCATGGGCTCAGCCCTGCAATCCCGGAGCTGCCAGGCTCCCCAGAGCCCAGGGTCCCAGCCCTGCAATCCCAGG